>NC_134460.1:92549274-92851374 GCF_047948215.1 Lycorma delicatula
TGCATTTTGTTAATATTCTGCTTTTGTTTGTTTCTTTATGAAGTCAAGGCGATGTTTTGTTATTTGCCATGAACAGCAGGCTGTAAAATGATTGGTGAAAAGTATTGTTATGGATAACATGACTATACCCGCATACGCTAAAAATTAACTTATTTTACTGTAAATTCTGTGTCCGAGAGGAATAGTGCTAGTCTTATGTTCAGATGGTCGTAGATTAAAAACTCGGGAAAATGTGGGGAAAAACAATTTTATAAATAAAACACAAAAAAAAACAGTGAAGGGCGTATAAAAAAAAGACAGTATAAGGTTATAGCTACCGTCCACGCAAGATTTCGTAATTATTTTCTACTACTTCAGCGAAAAAAATATTTCTAAATATATCGAAGTAGAATTAATAAATTAATTATTAAGTTATTTTGTGCAGTTTAAAAAAAGGACAAACGAATAGAATTTAAAGAGGAATCTATTATTTGTTGAAAAAAAGAGATCCTCTTCTCTACCTCAATGTGGTACTGATAAAGAGCCGTCATATGTTCTAAAAAAGCAACCTTAAAACTGAATGAGCTTGAAAACCGTTATAATTGTTTTTTTGGCCTAGTAAAAATCATCAAGTAATAATAAAAAGCTGACGACAAAGTTGTAATATTTTCCTGGCAAAGGTTATTTATTTTTTTGTAGCGAAAAAATAATTATACGTGAAAAATTTACTTAAGATTTCTGTTTTAGGATGGGAGTAACTTATGACGATGTGTAATTGTAAAATTATCATTATATGTTTAAGTAAACCAAAAACATTAGTATGTTTGATACTCCCCCACCTCCAAAATCAACTTCAAAGATTTTTTTTGTTATTCTATGTTTGTATGTTAAATGAAAAATACTAAAAAAAATTCCATTGAAAAACGTACAACCAGTAAAAAATTACCTAAGATTTTTTTTATTGTGGGGGTGGGTGAATTATGATGAAATTTAATAATAATAATATCATTAAAATTTTAATAATTTTAACGATTAAATAAACAAAAAAGCGTTTTAAAAATTCAAAATTTTTAAACTTCCACCAACTCCCCCACCACCAAGATTGCCTCCAAAGTATTTTTTTTTTTTTTTGGGAGGGGGGTTACTTGCACTACTACTATACCTAGGAAGACAAAAAAATATAGATAAATAAAAAGCCAGCTTTTTCAATTTTTGGGAAAGGAGATATTTTTAGAATAAAAATTTGTTTAAACACGGTAAGATAAGCATGCACGCATGTACTGAGCTTAATATTAAGTGGGGTAAAACATTTTAAGAAAATTGTTCCCAAAAACCCATCTATCTCCAATATTATGGGGACTAATATCTCTCCATTCCCTGGAGATACTGATCCCAAACGTTTACCAACAAACTGCCTTATATGCACGAATCTCTACAAAAGATTTTATCAAAATCAATTTATCCAGTCAAATATTATTAAGCTTCAAACACGCCAACATATGTACATACGTACGTTATCACCCTTTTTTTGTTTTTCGGAGTCCCTGGATCGTGAAACATCGGGAAATTTAGAAAAAAATCATATCCATTTTTTGACTGATTACCATACTTCCTTCTCTTACACTCATGTAATTTGACACTTTGAACACCTTCTGATGTGTAATAAAAATGTAATAATAAAACACTTTTTGTTAAAAACATTTTTATTAACTGTTTTCCTATTAGTAATTCCATATCAACCGCGCTATTCATTTAATAAAAAATGAAATGGTTTCCGTACCTTACGTCAACGGACTAAATCAAATCTCCGGTCATCATACGCCAAGTTCAAAATCCGGGTGACAAACATCTATAAAAATGATTTATAGCCTCCGGGAATCATCATCAGGTATTAACTTCAGAGGATGAATGAGAATGATATGTATGAGTGTAAGTGAAGTATAGTCCTGTATAGTCTCAGGTCGACGATTTCTGAGATATGTAGTTAAATGAAACCCAATCTCCAAAGAACACCGGTATCCACGATCTAGTATTCAAATCCGTATAAAAGCAATTGCCTTTACTAGATGACAGAAGGTTATGTAGTGAATATCATTATCTAAGAATAAGCAAACTCGATTAATGTCTCAGGTATATTCTATGAGTTATTAAAATGACTGAGACAGATTAAGGTACCGATTTCCGTGGTGAGTCAATAATACAGGCTTTCAGTACATCTAATAATAGAAAAAACAAGTACATTACCTGTTTCAAATAAATGTGGATTTTAAATTATTAATGTAACTATTACTTTTTTGTAGTTTTTTATTTAAAAAATTTTTCTTTTTGATAATAATTTATTTCACTCAAAACAGTTCAAATAAATAATTATAGAATTACGTTTTCTATGAACTGAAGATAATTTAACAAATTTTTAACATGATCTATTAATGATTTATGCGTATATTGTATTAAAAACAAACATACTTGTACGTGTTTCAAGCACACACTAAGAGAGAGGTATACACTAAAATATTATCTCTCTATATACTTTTAGTTTTTATATACTGTTTCCAGACTTTGTCTCGAATAGTCTAATTTAGCATACAGATAGTTTATATTCATAGAGAGATAAACCTTATACAATGTATGGCGTTCAAACTTGTAAGTTATTCATGATGTTACGTGGAAGTTGTTGCAACCTGTTATCACGTATAGTTAAATAATTTTGCCTAAGTAATTTAACTCGGTAATACTTTCTACATAAAATTTAATTAAACGGAATAAACACGTAAGTTACGTCAGCGAATTGAGGTGTTGGTATTATAATGCATAACTTCATTGTGGTAAACTAATTCGTTGTTTTATAATATTCACCCTAGTCATTCTTATGACCCACGCAAATAAACGAAGAAGAGTCAGTCAGAGTTATTTCAACAGTATTATAGAGTCAGTTTTTGTGATGACCGCAGTGAAGGTGTCATTAGTGAGCTTAAACTTTCCCTGGATTTCAGTGGACATAATTTGAATGCAGGAATAAATTAAGGATAGTGAAGAAGGCAATAGGAAGGTACTTTCCTAATTTATTTCCTTAATGGAGCTTATCATTCTTAAAAATTACCATAATATTTTCGTAAGTGAACTGTAAATAATTTAAGGTCACCTATAAAAAAAATCCCTTTCGGCACGCCGAAAGGCGGAGGTAGATTTCACCGGTGCTAAGTACGGGATAAAAAAGATTTTCACCTTAAAGTTAAGAAAAACTTCAAATTTACTCAATACGACAATGGTTGCATGTGAAAAACGGTTCACATGTTTAGCATACAAGCCCCATCTTACAATTCTAGCAATATTTTGGTCATCCCTTGCCGTAACGGTTGGTCATATAAAAAATTGTTTCAGATAAAAGTTTTAGGTAATGTTTAGAGGACTAACGACCACTTTAAACCTATTCGATATTTTGCCTATTAAGGGAGGTAAATTTTTTTTTGTCCTCAATACCCTATTGTTTCACCCCATGGGCCAATGGTTGGTGATATCAAAAGACTTTGCTAGATAAGTTTTAGGTACTTATTCAGAAAATAGTAGGAACTTTAAACGAATTCGATATTTTACTCAATAAGAAAGTTATAACGGCGATATTTTATTTTTTTCGAAAAAGCCACTCCATTTCCACTCCCACGGTCCGATTTTTGCTGTTAACGAACTCGACCGAGATTTTGGATCGAGTGATTTTAGAGAACAATCTGAAAGTGACTGGCGCAAAATTACGGCAGTCATCGTGTCCACAAGAAGGTGAAATATATATATGAATGTGTGTATATGTATATATATATATATAAATGTATTTATAAACTTTTGAGCTGACGGTGGTTTTAGGGTCTGAGGTATGTGAAACGCGAAGATATATCAAAATTTTTCGGAAGTCGAATCATGTACCTATTACAAAAGGTAGCTTTCTTATGAATACCTAATACTAATCGCCTATAAATAATATATTAATAATTTTTAACTTTTGATTATTTCCACTTAATGAATTACATCAAAAAAGATTTTTTAACAAAAAAAAAAAAAAAATATTAATTTCGCTTCTGCTTCTTCCATCTTTAGTAATTCTACTTCCCAAATAACAAAATTCTTCTACCTCCATAATCTTTTCTTCTATTTTCACACTCAGTGGTCCATCTTTGTTATTTCTACTACATTTCATTACTTTTGTTTTGTTTTTGTTTATTTTCATGCAATAGTTCTTGCGTAGGACTTCATCTATGCCATTCATTGTTTTTTATATAACATTCATTTATATAACACATAACTATATATAATATAGTATATATAGTGTTATAAAGTGGGTATTCTTTAATTTTATTTAACCTTATACCAAATGTTAAGTGATACTTCGTAAATAATTCTTCATCAGAAAATATTCCCCGCATTTAGATGATCTTGTCATGATGATTAGTAACAGTATATTAGTCCAAGTAAAACAGGCAAAGAGAAATAATTTAACCCCTTAATTTTATTTTCATCATCATACTATAAGAAATTATTAGTTTAATTATGAAATTTTAGTTACATACAAAATTCATGATGTCAATATCTACCGTTAAAACATATGTATGAAGAATAACATGTTTTTTTAACCGACTTCAAAAGGAAGAATTTATCAAGTCGATTTAATCGTATGTTTCTTATGTACCTCCAAACCTGATTAACGATCAATTTCAACGAGATCAATGACCTTTTTTTTAAAGAAAATTTTCCCCTGGTGATTCCAAAAATTATGTTTCTTCCGAATTTTTTTAAGTTTCAGGGGAATCGACTATTGTGGTCATTATCGCCTTTCCTCATCAAAAAAAGAAAACTTTTCTTTCCCTCCCTGATAAAAACACTAGCGACATATTCTACAGATTAGTTTCATCATTACAGATCATCAAGAAAAAGACTTGTGAAAGAATATTAAAGCTCCAAATAAACACAAGATGACAAGAGTGTATAGGGCCCTTTCCCCTTAAAAACACTTAAAAGTAACACACTAAAAAAAACACTTAACCATTTCTAAAGAAATGTTGTCAAAAATAATCAAAATAAATTCACATAATACACATCAAGCATAGTTAGTTCTATACGTACTTATAAAATAATTTTTCCTTAAATTTTATAGCTTAGGTTTACCCTTAGGCCATCTTTCCTCTATCTTTTTTCCATCTTCCTGAAGGCCACGATGTCGAACTCCAGGGTGTCAGAGGCCTCGGAGATGGATTCTTCTGATCCTGCGCAATAAATTACGAGAATCAGAAGAATCTGAGTGAAGACTCGATGCAATCCCCGCTAAAGCATGTGGAGCGGCAGAATAGAAGAGCTGCTCTCGTTTAAAGGCCCCCGTGCTTTTGGAGGCTCCATTGATAGTCTTTCGAAGTTTTTTTTCTAACATCTTTATTTCCGCTTCTCAGATCCCTGAATGGGGATTTTCTCGATCTCAAATTTGATTTGCGTTGTATTTGACTCAGATTTCTCTGAGCTTTCGCTTACTTTGGCTTCCCGTTAGAACTGGTCGAACCTTTTATTTTATTTTATTATTTAATTGGTGTAACACTATCTTTATTAGGTCAGTTGAAAACTGTTCTAAATTTTATAACAATCTATTTTACATCCAATATCTTTGACTTTGCTGTTTGTTACCATATCAGCATAGAGAATGTATGTAATTTGTTGCCAGTCACAGGAATTATGCTATTTTTTTCCAATATAAAAAAAAAATCATTATTTAAGCAGAAAAATCATTCTAATTATAATTTTGTTAATAATAAAAATAAAGTGGTAAATGATGCAATTTGATTTACTGTTAAAACAATAAAACTATTTTACGTTATGCTCATGAGTAATACATAATTTTCGACCAATAGCGTGGCAATACAGAGTACAACAATGATACTAGAGAAGCTAGAGTAAATTAACGACTATATTATCTGTTTCAAATGAGTATTGCAGTGCAGAACTGACGATGAATCAATTATTCGTATAATATCCACTAACAGAGGCAATCAGGTCGTAACAGAACTATACACATGTATTGATTAGAGTTGCCTTGCAGGTACCGTATTCGTATGTCTGAATTCATTAAACAAAGTTTTAGCAACGTCACCTTATAACTGCCAATGACTCCCCGTGGATTTAATAAATATATTAAATAAATACTGTATAATGAAAATATTCATAAAATAAGGAGTTTGCATAATTTAAAAAAAAATCAACATACAATATCAAAATAATCAAATAAATTTAAGATAACTGAAATTTTTCTAAAATCGTAATTACCATTTTATTAATTTATATAATAAATTGTATATAATATAAATTGCATGATTTGAAAATCAGTAAGTTTCTTGTTATATAAATTATTTCTGAAGTCATAAGATAATCAGCATAGAATTCACTGGTCTACAAGAGTTTTGTTACAGAGAATATTTTGGTTTATTCGTATGCATTTATTGAGGCTGAACCAAAAACTTACCTCAAAATTTGTCCTATGGTTCCATTTTTTGTAATTGTCACTCATAAAAGATTAAAATTATTAAAAGATTCGTTATGCAATAAAAATTTAATGTCTGTAGATATTTATTTGTATTTGAACTATATTATAGATGGCTCAAAGTGGAATAATTCAGAGGAGCAATCAATGTGACTAATATGTTGCTACATCATTAAATGACAACTATACTATTTAATATGACTCATTCCTTCGAGGAAAATCAATATTATAATTTAATTAATAGCCTTTATTAATAACATCATAATTGACATATTTATTTACATCACTATTTTTACTATGGAATAACCCAGACCAGAGAATCAGTTTCTTTTCAACCCAAAGAATTTGTGCAGTATATAAAATCCGAATCAAAAATGAATACAAAATCTTTTTTCTTTTTGGCACCTGTTTTCTTTACAAAATAGTATACTGTATTGCAATGAATATGCTGTCTTTGTAAATCCAATACTTTATTGGATTTACAAAGACAGCATCGCAACCCGATAGAATGGCTAGAACTATGTAGAACTGTAAGAGAATTTTTTGAAAAATATAAAAAAACTGGGATTAATGTTTTTAAAAATTCTCGTTTTGTATTAATATTTAGACTTAATTCTTCCTAACTTTGGCGATGTAAGTGGTGAAACCAGTAAACGCTTTTACCAGGATATATCAATGATTGAAACAATATGGGAAAACGGAGCCCGAATATCCTTGGCAATTAATGCCGGAGATTGAAAAGAGACAATTCAGAGACTGAATACGGAGAAAACTAAAGAAAAGTAAATATCACGCAAGATATACTATTGGATTTTTAATTCCTTAAAAAAGCAAGTCTTTTTTAAATCTGTATTACTAAAAACCCGTGTCCTCCATTCAATTTTGGTTTGCAAATTTGAATTCAAAGAATTATCTTATTAAATACGTGTGATAGAAAACACTGTTTTTATGGAGAACTGTGATTTTAGTGTAAGTATAGAGGATAAATTAGGATCCAGGATTATATAAAGGAATTAAGATAGAAGATGAGAATTACCAGTTATTTATTTTCTTTTTAATGTTCTAAAGTTTAAATAATGGAAATAATCTTACTTGTCAGTTGCAGAGCTTCATTGACACGTCTTTAATTTTATATAATTGTAATGGAATGAAATGGAAATAATTTCTAAGATAGAGTTTTTGTAGTTCATAAACATGAAAATCTATTTCAGTTAGCTTTGAAAGTATTTAATTTTTGTTTTGAATGGAATACTTTGTTAAAATACCGATTTACTAAGAATGTAATAAAAGTTATTCATTGTAATTCGTACAGTATACAGAATTAATTACTATATCCCGAACACTAATGCTTAACTAGCAACTGGCAAGAAGGTACTTTTCTAATTATTATCAGATTGTAATAACAAATTTAAACAAAAGTTGTTTCAGATTTTATTTTATTTAGTTTTTCATCTTTAAAATCCTTTACTAAAATTCATCCTCATCATTTCAAACGTTAAACATATATATAATATTTTCATAAATAGTTGCATAAATATTTTATTTGCTTTAATTTTTTTTAATTGAAATTTTTCGTTAAAATACATACGCTGCAGTCTGAGTGTGTAACTAAAAAAAAATTACAAAAAAGGAAGTACGTTATGTTATCCTTTAATACTTTTTTTTAAATATTTTTCTATGTAATATAAAGTTAATCTTTAATTATTTTTTTCTTTTTTAAAATGCTGACAAAAGAATAAATTCCGAAGACATTTTTTTCTTCAAAACGAGAAGACTCAATGGTAAATAGTAAAGTGAAGAATCGACAAAGATTAATAGCATTTCAATCGTGCATACTGTTATGTCTAGATAAAAGCAAGTTCCATGAAAAAA
Organism: Lycorma delicatula; assembly: GCF_047948215.1. NCBI lineage: Eukaryota > Metazoa > Arthropoda > Insecta > Hemiptera > Fulgoridae > Lycorma > Lycorma delicatula. The sequence goes on from NC_134460.1 coordinate 92,557,637, forward strand.
AGTTATATTGTTTGTCAAGGATTCCAAAAAAATCGTAAAACAGGAAGTGACATGCCAAAGATAAATTTAAATAACAAAATTACTCGCACAAAAACAATTTTGCTTTTTTTTTTACACGGTATGCAAAGAAAACATGAAAATTAAAATAAAAGGAACTTGGAAATTTACCGATGTAACTTTATTTATATATAGATAATGATATAGCTTGCTGAAAAAAATTACCTTATTCATTTACCTACGAAAACAGAAAAAATAACAATAGTATAATCTTTCTTAAATTGCTGATATTTCATACAAGTTACTAGATTTTTGTAAAAAAAAAAAACCAAGGTAAAATTAAGTCTATTTCCATAAATTTCACCGACAGTATTTCTTACAAAACGTGGTTTATTACGAAAAACTTTGGTGTGTAATAGTCACGTATTCTATCAAGTTTTACAGTTCACCCAATTACGGAGTTATCTAAATAAATGTATACAAAAGACTATCCTCAATATTCAATATAAATATATGTATAAGAATCATTCATATCGGCTCTGAGTAGATTTAAGTTATAAGTAATATATCAGGGAAATTCTGATTGATGAAAACAAAATTACAATTTTATAATCAAAATGGGAAAGCTTTTAAAATAAAAATGTTATTTTGTTACTGAAATAGTCGGAATATGATAAAAAGAAGAATTTATTATTTAATGTTAAAATTTTTCATATAAATTATATATAGTTTTCAGCAGTTTTATTATGGTCGGTAATTAATTAAAATAGAGGTTTAAATAGATATTTTACCTTGAAAGATGGAAATTTTTACAATTCTATAATAGGCAATAACTAAACAAAAAAAAGATTGGAGCCCCACATGGCTTCCTTTTTTTTTCTTTTACCTCCGGCACCACTGTTAGGTTTTTCTTCAGAGGATAAGATGAATGATTTGTAGCGTGTGTTAAAATGCTTACCGGGCTTCGAACCCGGGACCTCCGGAAGAAAAGCCGAGACGCTACCACTCGCACCACGGAGGCCGGCTACATGGCTTCCATGTACGCCTATTAAATTACATATACACATTTTTTTTAAATGAAAAATATATAAAATTTTATTTCATTAATAACTTCTGATATTTTTTTCATATTCTTTTTTTTATTATTATTGAATTATTATTTATCGTTTTTTTTTTTTTACAATCAGAGGTTAATAATATTAAATACATCATATATTTAAATTAAAAAAAGAGAAAGGAGATGAAGTCTGATTCAAACCAATGTGCCATCTCCTTCTAGATCCAAATATTTCATTAATTAAAATTTCATCTAGCATAACTCTGGAACCAATGAAAATAAATACCATTTAATGATACATCGTTGAAAAGCTCTCAATCAGGGCTTATTACTACAGTTAAAAAAAAGTCCAAAATCAAAAAAAAAGTTTTTTTGGATTTTGGACACTTTTGCTTCAGTCTATTGCAATCAAAATGGTAGGTGCACAACTAGATGTTATAACAGTCCTAAATCCAAAATTTCAACATCCTACGGGTATCGTTTTTGAGTTATGCGAGATACTTTCGTAAATACATGCATACATACGTACGTACAGACGTCATGCCGAAACTAGTCAAAATGGATTCAGGGATGGTCGAAATGGATATTTCCGTTAAAATCTGAAAACCTAAATTTTTGGCGATCACAATACTTTTTTACTTCGTACAAGGAAGTAAAAATATAAGAAAAAATCTCATGAATTAATACTCAAATAATTGGATTTTAATGAAAAAAGTTAACTGGTAACATTAATCACTTTGTCATATTTAAAGATCAATTAAACTTTTTATAGGAAAAGACAAATATATTTAGAAACCCATATATATATATATTAAATTTCACGAATACTCTACAAACAACCCTTATTACATTACAGACTTTAACAAAAAATAAAGTTATTTGTTCCTGTACGATAAAAGTTCAGAATACTAAACGTTTTTAGTATTATTATGATTTATTTTTAATAATATTACATTATTATTGTTACAAACTTTTTCACACGTTAATATTTTAGTAATACGATACACAAATAAACGTACGAAAAAGAATCTCAATATACGAAAGCTCAAAAAAAAAGAAAAAATACATTCAACATTTATTTTACTTTTAATAAAACAGAATTTTAATATCGAAGTCAATAAACCTTGCTTGTAAGTGAGAAATATTAGCTAACTTTTTTAAATGATTTTTATTAATAAAATTTTAGTCAACATAAGTTTTGAAAGATTTAAGCTATGTCAGTATGTATTAACTGTCTAAAACAAGCTAATAAAATTACAAATTCTCATACAATTTCCAAGTTTCGCCGATTAGAACCGCCTTATTCGCCTGCGTTTCTATTACGCTATTAGTATCTTCTACTTATTTAAATTTATATTTCATTGTAAAATCTTTGGATGTATTGGTACGTGCACATAGTTGATAGAACGTCAGATAAATAACACAATTCCATAACTTGTAAGAAGTTAACAAGTTGGTATGACTATATCAACATATAATTCAGTACTGAATTGAAAGAATTTCTACTATTACAGATTGTTCCCCCACCCCTCGAATTAAAAGAATTTATTTTTTGTCTTCGAAATACAACTACAATCGTTATAGCATGTTTACTACCATAAAATTTAAGGCAAATATTAAGAAAACAAGCCAATTATTTTAAATAATAAATTTATACCAGTCAAAATTATGTAATTTATTTATGAACTCTTTTATTTTTATGAACTTTTTTTTACTACGTAAGTTAACGCGGTATATGTTATTGAAGTTAGGTAACATTATCCTTTATCTTAACGCAAAAACAAGTCGAAAAATTATTTTCTTTAATGCTTCATTTTTGCACATCATGCAAAGTTTTTTTAACATAAATTTCTTAGTTGTAATGTTTTCTTATGGAAAAAATGTAACATTCAATTTAAATATTAAATAATATTACATATCTTCGATAATGTTTTTTTGTTAAGTAAAATTACATTTTTTTTGTTATGAAAGAGCGGGCATCAACAGTTGTGAACATTAGCCCAATGGAAATTGGTAGCGTATGAAAAGATATCTGACCGGGATTCGAGCCTGGGAAATCCGGACTAAACGCTATAACTCTACCTACTCATCCACGGAAGTCGAAATTTTCAATTTTATTTTTCAAATAATATTAATTTACATCGATGTGATCAAGTAAACATATTCAAAAATATCATTAAATAAAAATAAAAAATATTTCATTCATTTTTTTAGACAAAACTGCAGTGTTTGTGATTACTCATATAAAATTCTTGTGACTAATTGAAGAGATCTTTCTAACCACTTGACACAAAAAAAAAAAAAATATTTGACTGTATATAATATTAAACCGTTTTTTATTATAACTAATAATTTTTATTTATTTAAAAAACATATAAATATGGTAAATGATACATAAAAGGATCAAATTTTTCTTCTACTATTTTAAAATAGTGCAATTTGAATGTTTCTTAACTTCTTTAAAAGGGTAATTAAATTTAAATTTACCATTGTTGAATTTCATTTATAAGAAGAATAGCATTTTTTGATGTTTTTACCACCTTTTACGAAGTAAAGGAAGTATTGTAAACGCGAAAAATTTCCGTTTTCAGATTTAACGGAAATACTCATTTTAACGATTCGGAATCCATTTTGAGTAGTTTCAGCGTGACATCTGTATGTATGTATGTACAGATGTACATACTGTACGTATATACGTACGTACTTATGCATCTCGCATTACTCAAAAACGATTAGCCGTAAGATGTTGAAATTTTGGATTTAGGACTGTTGTAACATCTAGTTGTGCACCTTCCCATTTTGATTACAGTTAACTGAATCAAAAGTGTCCTAAATAAAAAAAAAATTGGATTTAGGACTTCTTCTTAACTGCAGAAATAAGCCCTCAATGAAACCTTTTCAACTATGTATAATAAATGATACTTATTTTCATTGGTTCCAGTTATAGGCAAATGATGATATTTTACTTAATGAAATATTGGTTCTTATAAGGGGAAGGCACATCGGTTCGAATCAGACTTCATCCCCTTTGTTTTTGCAACTATATTTTTTTTTAATTAAATATATTGATTTATTAATAATTTACTAACCTCTGATTGAAAAAAAAGGTTTTACTATAAATAATAATTCAATAATAACAATAAAAAAATATTAGAAGTTATTAATGAAATAAAATTTTATGAACTTTTTATTTCAAAAAACCTGTATATGTAATTTAATAGGCGTAAGTAATGATGGTGTCCACATCAGGTTTGGTGAAACATCTGATTATTCGTTTTTGTTTTCATTTTGTTGATGGTTTTATCATAATAATTTAAAAAACATAGTATTACATAGATGCAAGACTTACATTTATTTAAAGAGTAATAAAGGAACTTTTACTGTATCCTAATATTTCAGATAAGATTGTTGGATTAATAATTGTATAAACATTTGATGTTAATAAAAAATATGAAAAAATATCAGTCATTAACGAAATAAAACTTTACGTACTTTTCATTTTAAAGAAATGTATATATGTTATTTAATAGGCGTACAAGGAAATCATATGGTGTCCACATCAGACTTTTTTCTATTTTAGATTTCCATATGACAGCCTTTTAGGAAAATAACTGCTACTTCCTTTGTCAGTAAAGGTTCTATTTTTTCTGATTTAGATTTCCATACGACAGCCATTTAGGAAAATAATTGCTACTTCCTTTGTCAGTAAAGGTAGGAAACGTTTTTCATTGAATTATGTGTTTCAATAACAATACTACTGTAAGGTAATTAATTAATAAGGAGATGAATATGGGATTATAAAGGGAAAAAAGAATTTCAATTAAAATAAGTCGGAACTTAGTCACTGACTATGTTAAAATATAATCGCTCAAGTAAGCGTAGAATAAAAGTGAAGGGACTTTTACCTGTAAAGCTATTTCGCGGTGTACAACTGTGAAATAACTCTATTCTAATAAAAAACGAAAATTCCATAACTTTTTCAAATTCATTAGAGGTCCCCTTAAAAATCTAGTGAACCATTCTAGTAAAAGAAATCTTAAAGTTTTATTAATTTTACAAGAGAGCTGAAAAGATGAGAATAAGAAAAAGTATCGATTTTTAAATTGCCGCTGCTTAGACTTCTCAGACGTATTGTTAGTAATGTAAACCCTATTTCTCTAATTCTTTGTTAAATTAGCTTCTTTAAAAAAACATTTCTTCAGTCCTTCACTATAAAGCTTAATGTTACATCGCTATCCCCCAAGTAGATATTGTTAAGCATCGAAAACTTAACCAAAATATTGTTATAATCCACTGCCATTTCTCCGAAACCCTTTTCATTTCTACATTCGTATCTGTAATATCTCCATTAAATTTATCTAGCCACATTTTTGTTTATCTTCCCATTGGCCTTTTCTCATTTACCTTCCAGTTTAACAATTTTAAACTGTTATTTCTTTCCTCAATTGTTTTCCCAAACCGCTTGAGTCTTGATATTCCTACCTGGTCCTACCATTGATCTTTTACTATTTTTATCCCCTAGAACTAAATATTTTAATCTTTTATGATGTAATTATTATGGCTCATCAGTCTTATTTTTACAAAAATAAGGACACAAACATTTCTCGTCTCCAAATCGCTTAAAAACTCTCCTTCTTTCGTGCTATATACACCCACTTTCTTCAACATTATTTTTTAACACCATAATTCAAATATGTGTATTATTTTCTTATCTATCTCTTTATTACTCGTATTTTGCTGACACAAACACACAGAAAAAATTTCTTTTCCGAAATTTCTTTTCTGTTTCTCTTCTGGTTTGCACCAGAAGATATATATAATATCTTTCCTGAAAGAATGATATAATATCTTAACCTATTTTTTATTTTTATTTTGTTACCTAAATTAATAAAATTCTACAATTTATGGTATAATGAGGTCTCCTACTTTAACATTTCACTCCTGCCGGCCTCCATGGCGCGAGTGGTAGCGTTTCGGCCTTTCATCTGAAGGTCACGGGTTCGAATCCCGGTCAGGCATGGCATTATCACACACGCTACAAGTCATTCATCTCATCCTCTGAAACAATACCCAATACCTAACGGAGGTCCCGAAGGTTAAAAAAAAAGATTTAACTCCTCATTAACCTCCTTTCTGTGAAATTTCCATACCTTATTTACATTCAAATGGAAAACAAATGAAGCAGATAAATGTTTAAAAAAAAAATACTTAACTACCAAGAAAATATAAAGAAATTATTCAGAAGTTATTTAGTAAAATTATAAGAACTATACATAATTTATAAAACGTTACTTTTTTTCTATGGAATATTATGTAATTAATTTGAATGTCAATTAGTATATATATTAATACGTATTCCAGATCACTAACTAAAAATATTAATGAAGTGTTTTATGAAGCATTTTTATTTTATGGGTTTTTCCAAGTAATTTTTAAATAAGAGTAATTTTTTTATGTAAAATTTACTTAAGTAGAAATTTTTTAAATAATGAAATATATAATATAGTATATTATTTATGAGTATCTCACTTTTTTCAGTAAATATGATTTTGGTGACTTTGGAAAAGATATTTATTTCATAAATCTCAAAAAAAATTTTCATAACTTGTAAGGTTAGTTGGCTTTATTCAGGCAACCATGACAAATAGACGAAAACTATGCTCCGTGAAATTAGATGCGCATTGGAGATTTCTAGTATATAATAAAAAATATGATATTTTATCAAACATTAAATATACGTACGTTTGATGTAGAGTGAAGCGAATGCATCAGATGAAAAAAAAGCAACAGAATTAAACATAATATTAATTCTCTTTACGATTCATAAGGTCTAAATGGTATCGCTGATTTCTTTCTATCTTTATATGAAAATTAACGATCAAATAAATTGATTAGAGGTAATATAAATACTAAGTAAAATGTGTATTTTTTATTGCAGTTTTAAATGATTGCTTATTTTAACATTTGATTGATTGAAGGATGTAATCATCAGTAAAAATTGTGATAGATTTTTCTGTGGTATAAATTTTTGGGCATTTTACAATTTTCATTAAATTAAGATGAAATTTTCATTAAATCTAACCGCTTTCAAGATGTGGTATTATTATTATTATTATCGTTTCATTTATTGTTTTATTATTTATTTATTTATTTTATTATTTTTCTTATATATTACATAAACAAAATACCACATATGCGGAAGCGACCCGTTTTTTTTTTGACAAAGCTTTTTTTTGACAAAAGTTCCTAGGATAGGTATATCACTTGATAGATATTTAACCATTCAACGGCAAGTATTTTATTAATAACTACTATAGTACATACGTCTACATAAAGTTAGCTTAACCGCAGGGTGGAACCCTTATTTTAAATATGGGTTTTCTTATTCTCTAAAGTTCCGATAAGAACTGAAAAGTAATTCTACTTTAACAGGTCACTTTTAGAGAAAAATATTTTTTGTTTTAATCTTCATTTCAACAGGTCAAAACAATCGAAAGATGACAAAAGATTTTTAACGAACTTTGTATGGGGGTAAGAGGTTCTTAAATAGTTACTTTCAACGTTTATTTTATTTCATTGGTACTTTATCTGGCAGAATTTCCGATAATATTATCTTTTTTTTAGACTATAATGTATGAATCAAAAAATTTTCATGAAATCAAACTCCCTTCTAAATATTGCACCCGCAAATATATCTCCCTAATCTCACCCGATATTTTTTTAAAGTTAATAGAATCGTAGAATCGATCAAGATTCTTCAAATAGCTACTACACCAAATTTTTTGATGCAGGTTAAATCATTTCTGAGATATAAAAGTCAAATACACACACACACACACACACACACACACACACACACACACACACACACACACACACACACATACACTGTATATATATGTATATGTATAAACGTATGTGTGTGTGTGTCTGATATGTGTGTGTGTGTGTACATATATATATATACAGTGATATCATCACTGTATATATATGTATATGTATATACAGGACACACACGTATGTGTGTGTGCGTGCGCGCGCGCGCGCGTGTGTGTGTGTGTGTGTGTGTGTGTGTGTGACATATGTATATAATAATTGAAATTTTTTTCAAACAGTTGATAACACGTATAAGTTATTTTTTCTTCATTTTCCGTGAATTATATTATCTGGTGGATAATTTTAAACTAGACAGATTTTATAAAGGATACTAAAAAATAATTTAAAAAAATAATAATACTAATTAGAAAATTGTTTAACTATTATTATTATTATTATCTGTCTGGTTGGTTTGACAACCTCATCGTATCTAATCTACAACAAAGAGGAGAAACGAATCCCGATATCTATAAAACGTTTTTTGTAACAGCTTCCTATAAATAGTGAATTTTTGCCGTAGTATTTTTGTAGTACGATAACTAAAAAAAAAATTACTCTTGATTATAAAGCCCAAAAAAAAAGTTCTAGAAAAACATCTCACAATCTGTTGTTCATGAGCAGTTATTTCTTACTTTATCTTCTCTTATTATTTCTTTCACATCATATTCACAGAAACAGTAGTATTACTCAAATTTTACTAATAAATCTGTGGCGAAACGTCCTTCTGAATAAAATCTATGAAATCTTTTGTTATTACGGAAGAATATATATTATATCTTTCGAATTATAACATTAATAAAAATTATCTTTTAATAAAAGTATTGCAATGTATATAATAATTCATTAGCCTACTAATTTGCAATCTGTAAATTAATGAATATTATTGTACAAGGAACAAAATACACCTTTGAAAAAAAAAACCACATTTCAATTATCTAACAAATCAAAAATTAAAAGAATAAAACCTGAAGCTTACTTACAGATCATAAGCAACAGTATAGTATTTAATTTAGTTAGTTTTATAAAAGATGATTTAAAAAAATTATTTATTTATTTATTAATTTATTTACTTATCTATCTATTTATTTAGTTAGTTTTAAATTAATTATTTAAAACTAATATTTGCTTGTTGGTAGAACTTACAGTAACGGTGTACTAAGTAAAAGCACAGGAAAAAAAGGTTAATAAGATTTATTAAAAGGCTGTGCCTCTTTTCTAAGACTAAGATTAACAGCACGACATTTTGATAATTTATTTACTCTTTAAAGGTAACTTTCTTTAAACGAAGATTTTTGCTTTATATACTCCTATATATACTGAACTCCATTCAAAGTTAAAATTTTATAAACGTATATACGGCGGAGAAAATTTAGAACTTAACAGAAATATTGTATAAATAAATACAAATATCAACATCAGCACCGTCTTTTCATCTCGGTCGATAGAAGTACTAATAGAGATAGAATCTTATTAATCTATCGATTCAAGAATCGAAGTACAGAAATTACAACGTTGTTATAGGATAATGAAAAATTCCATGGATTGCTCATTTTACTTTACCAACTTTTTTATCTTCAAATTTACATAAATCGAGCATTAAACTTAAATCAAAGGTTTAAGAACTGTGTACATTTATAAATATGAAGGAATGTAATTCGTACTCTAAATCGAATACGTATGTTATCCTACCTCTGGCACTAACTCAGTAAGTCAAAACAATACTTAAATACCTCCTTCTTTCTTTTTCGCTTGATGATATCGCCCCCCACATAATCTTGAAGCTTATGCATAGGATATGGAAATGGAATTTTGTAGCGTATGAAAAATGCCATGCCTGATCGTGGGATTTGAACCTGGGACCTCTAGATAAAAGGCCGAGACGCTGCCATTCCGCCACGAAGATCGGCACTTTGTTTTGAAGGTTCTTTTATAAGTATGATTCATTTCATGTATATCCGGAACCGATGTAGATAAAGATTTTAGCACAAGGTTACGTTAGTGCAAGGGTTATTTTCTTAGGTATGAATCTGTTTGTTATAAAGTAATAAAATTATAAATAAATTTCCTTGTTTTTACAATGAAATCAAATCTTAAACTATTTTATCTCCTTAATCATTTTTGAGATTGGGCTTTGTGATCCCTCGTTGAAAAGTTTTTCCGGCGACTACGAAATCATCCTACATATATTCTTCTTTAAAACCTTCCTTTTAATTTCAGGAAAGTTATGAAAATCACATGGACTCCACACCTACATGACTTTTACATTGTACGGAGGATGCTCCAATACCTTCTATTGAAATTTCTGCTACTATTTTGCCCTTACTTTAAGCAACGTGAGAGAATCCATTATTGTGACCAAAACCCTTCATAATGAGGAGAAAATACCGATGGTTCTGTATCGTACGCCCTTCTGCATTAATACATTCTCCTCGAAGAAGATAATCAATTTGAAAAATACATTCCTTTTTTCTTTTTCTTGTTTAGCCTCCGGTAATTACCGTTCAGATAATACTTCAGAGGATGAATGAGGATGATATGTATGAGTGTAAATGAAGTATAGTCTTGTACAGTCTTAGTTCGACCATTCCTAAGATGTGTGGTTAATTGAAACCAACCACCAAAGAACACCGGTATCCACGAATTGGTATTCAAATCCGTGTAAAAATAACTGACTTTACTAGGACTTGAACGCTGGAATTCTCGACTTCCAAATCAGCTAATTTGGGAAGACGCGTTCACCACTAGACCAACCCGATGGGTTGAAAAATACAGTCCGATCCCCAAAAACAGTACTATGAATTTCACCACTGAAAATGTCTGTTAAACTCCTCGGATTTGATCGAAAAAAATTAGTGATACCATTCAAGGGACTGTCGTTTTGTTTTAGGTATGTAGTGAGAGTATCGTCTCATCTCCTGACATTACGTGACCAAATAATGCATTTTTTTTTTTTTAAATAAAAAAGCTAATCACTTAACGCAATCTGCAACCGGAGAAATTGACGACATTATGGCGATGTTAACATGAGGTAAAGAACATGATTAATGTAAAATTATGTAAAATTAATGTAAAATTAAGGTAAAACATGATTATAAAGAAAGATTACAGATGAATGGATACGTTTGATGGTTCATAAAAAATTGAACTTTTATATGGTTTTACATAAAATGTTTTTAAGTTGGTACAACTTTTGTCGTTGACGTCAATTGTTCAGACATGAAATCAAGTAATGCCTTCTTTATTTGTAAAGAGTTTTGTAAACCTATAATTTCTTATTAGTCTTTATCTGATTATTAACGAACGTATTGTTCTTATTTCTTAGTCTTGAACGATTCATCAAACGAGTAACATGTTCTTTTATTGGGATCCTAAAAATTAACCTATCTAAACAATGTATCAAATCTTTCCCAAAAAGAATTTATATGGTGCACGGCCTCTAAAATATTAAAATAACATGTTTTTCTATTAAATATATTACAGTCTAATCTTTAAATATTTTATTCACTTCATTATTTATGCGATCAGCAAATCAGTACTATTCATTAGCTAATCAGTTAAAATGTATAACAATAATTGTACATCAATACTGACTGTTGTGTTGCATAACCAGTCCGGCAAAACGGTCGCTACTTCTGCAAAGAAAGCTTTTTATGTACCCCAATTAGTTAAAAGAAACTCCGTTACTGTCATGCCCAAAGATTTTCAAAACTAAAGACGAAAATGATCACCGATAAGGTAAAACATCTACAACTGGAAACACCAATTAGAAAAAAAACCGTGTCTATGTAAAAAGAAAAGTTCTGGAAGACCTCTCGTGTCTGAAGAACAAGTTGGTCGTGTTCAATGCCGCGTTCCGATGATTTCCAGTTAAAACAACCAGATCATTATGTTTAGAATTTCAAATTTCGAAATCGGCGTTGTGAAAATGACATCTTATTAATTACAATTAGCATTAAGCTTAACTGATGACGATAAAGTCTTACGTAAAGATTTCTGTGTGGAAATGTATGAATATGTTGACAAAGAAGAAGGTTTATTTTCGCTTAATTTTTTTGCGACGAGTGTACGTTTCACATTAGTGGAAAGGTTAACAGACAATACATAAATATGATGAACAGAACACCCTAGGGAAATGATGCAACATATTTGCGATTTCTGTAATGTAAACGAGTTTTCCTGCGAAAAAACACTATTTCCTGCGAAAATTATGCTAAATCTCAAGAAAAACAATAAGATCTTCATTCTCGTATTAAATGGAAAGCTCCGTCTCCCCAGCACATAGAGATTTCAAATTATCTGGATAATACGTTCCATGAGGTTAATGTAGCCGTGTAACTAGGGAAAAACATTACGTTGACACGTTGGTCAGACTTAGAGCCATGTGACTACTTTTTGTGGAATTTTATAAAATATAATTTTTTTCCCTCCACGTCCTGTTCGTGCAGATGACTTTTAAACAATACATCACAAAGGATGAATTTGACTATATCAGTTGACACTTGTCGAGTGACTCAATGTACACATACGACACTTATAGGTAAAACTTTAAGGAATTTCCTGTAACACCATTAAGTAATATTGTATTTTTTTTTTAACTATCTTTTTAAACAATCGAAAGTGAAAATTTTATTTTTAATCATTCTGTATTTTCTATCTGAAATTTAATCAATTAGAATGCGCCGCATTATGCATTTTGAGTGAGGATACAATCTACCAACCAACGAATACAGCCGGCCTCCGTGACGCGAGTGGTAGCATCTTGTCCTTTGATCCGGAGGTCCCGGGTTCGAATCCCGGTCAGGCATGCATTTTCACACACGCTACAAATTATTCATCTTCATCCGGAGGTTAAAAAAAAAAATAAATTTAAAAAAATCAACAAATACAACGTTTGTTTATATAATTTTCGAAAATAGATGCAATGGAACTGGTGATAACATATGCCTTTAAAAAAAAAAAAACAGTAACTCAAGTTTTATGGTACAAAGTATAAAATAATACGTTATTTTTAATTTTAATCATTTACGAAACTGCTGGCGTTACAAAGTAACGAATTATTATTTTTTAATTAAGTTAAAACGTACATGATGAATCTTCTAAAATTTCTAATTTTTGGTCAGTTATCATTTTACATCAGAACCGTGAAATGTGCTTTAAAAAAAAGTTGAAATAACTCGTAAAATAAGTAAGATAAATATTTTATCTTTTGATGGGAGACGGCTATTACTAGTAATATGGAAATTATACAACGATTCCAAAACAAAGTAGCGAAGGTGATGTCGAAGCGCCAAGGTTCATGCGAAAAAATTAGGTTCATGATTACCTGGAGCTCCCGTTGGTTCGTGAGATTGCACGGCAGTGCGTGGTAAATATCTGCAGAGACTTGACAATCATGTAAACCACTTTCCAATTAATCTACTCAATAACAGCAGGGACGTCCGACTGTTGAGACGTGTCCATGTACTCGACTTAGGGTCTGCGTAGCAGTTTGGATTCTGACAAGTTTAATAGTATCGTATTTAATTTCTTTGTTTTTACTCTTTCCTTTTAGTCTTGTTTTTTCTTTTTCTTTTTATTCTGTGTTATTAATAATTGTTTTAATGGACTATGTGGTGCTGAAATTAATGTTTTGTGATTTATGACTGAGCTTGAAATTTCATATTGGACTTTAAGTTTACTTTCAATTATTTATTGAGTATTACTTATTTTGGGGGTTCCTTAAGGACCTCCTTATCACGTGTTTTTGTCAGGATACTTACTTATCGCTCCGCAGGAGAGCCGGATTGCAATTATGATTGTTATTGAACAAAAAAAAATATGACGTAATAAAATTGGATTAATTCTTTTATCGAGAATAAAGTTTCCAAGACTTGAATCTATAAATTTTTATAAACAGATACTGGTCCACAAATTCTTGATTTTTATACCGGCGTCTTAGTTCGACCTCGGTTTTATGGAGACTAAAAAAAAGATAAATGAATAAAAATTTTATTCATAGTACTCTAGCTACAACATAACGGATTTCGTCTTACACGTGAATGTTATACAATTAGGCCAAAAAATGGAATCTAGACTCGTTGGAAGAAAGCATAAGTCTCTAATGACTTACAGGTAAGATGAGATAAAGCTTTGATAAAAAGGAATTTTGTGTGAAACCTGTTTAATTATCAGATTAAATACAGGTAAATTTTTAACCACACATTCTACATGGAATGTTGATATTCATTTCTAAAACTTGAATCAGGATTAATAATAATAAAGGAAATGTATATAGGAATTGCCAGAAATTCGTTAAATCACAGAAGTTTTTTCTTTTAGGTATGATGTATAAATATTGAATACATTTCCATCTATATATATATATATATATATATTTATATTTTGATTTAAATTTTATCAATACCCACAGGATAAAAATAAACATTCATTTAAGTATGTAGAATGCAATTAAAAAAAGGAGAAATACCAATATATATAGAACACGTAATTCAAAAAAAGTACTGCATATTATATTTGTCTAACAGAATGAACTGAATTTTTGTCATCCTGCGGGCAAATAATTAAATTCAAAGGGAAAGACAGTAATTTCAGTTTGTCTACACCACTGATTTAACTTGTGATGAATTCTCCATTTATACATGTTACTGAAAAAAAAATCCGCATAAATCTCCAATCTCACTCTATTTAATCATTCTGACTTTTTCTAATTACATCAGATTAATTTATTATTTATTTACTTTTGAATTTATTTTATTTTTACTGAAGTTTTTATATTTGTATTTACATTAAAATTTTACCACTGCATATTTCAAGCACTTGAAAGTAATTTTAATTATTATAAAATGTAAAAGAAAAGTGTGAGTTAAGAAGATCTTTTTTCTAGAAAAAATTAAAACAAAGAAAAAGATTTAAACAATAACTACGTCATACTACAAGGATAAAAAAACTAATGCGTTCTAAATTCTTAGAAATTTATTTTTGAAAAAAATATTCTGTTTATAAAATAATTTATTTACACAAGGTATTTTTCTAATAATTTAAATTACATTTAAATGTTAAAAAATATTTATTTTTTTTAAAGGACTTTTGAGGCGTTTATATACAGAATCAATTATAAGATAAGAGATTATGAAATCTCTTATCCTACGTAAAGAAATGGAAACCATAATACATATATGCAAAGTGGTATTAAAATGTAGAAAGGGGCTTCATATTTCAAAACTGACAAATAACATGAGGTAAAAACAAGAGCAGAACTGCATTGTTACAAGCAAAATTATTACTTTATCTGTGTTTGAAATTTGTGTTGGCATTTTGGATGCCATATTGAATCAAACATTTTTTTTTAAATAAGAAGGATGACATGTGATACATGATTTTAATGTTAAGTTTTACAAGAAAAACGAAGGTAAAAAATTTTTATTTTTGTTAAATGCTTTCTTTTTCGAGTTATATGCAATCAAAAAAGAAAAAAAGCTTAGTGGTAGTAATAAAACGAGATAGAACCCCCCGTAGTAACTTTTTATATTTCAGATTACCTTCAGAAATACAAAAAATAACAAACGTTAAACAGTTAATGTTTGAATAAATGGTCCAAACACTAATATACAATAATTAATAATTTGCAACACTATCATAAATTAAATGGCTAGGTCAACTAATATTATTTACTGTAACTATTGCAACATTTAATTTTAAAATTTATTTAAATCTTTTCGGTCTGAGATTACTTAATACAATAAATTTTGGAAAAATTTTAACAATTTAAAACATTTTTTTTAAATGTCTAGAGTAAATAAATATAATTTTTTTATTAAATATCACAAAAGCTAATTTATTGAATTAAAAATGACAAATATTTTTTACGAATTGATTTTACAGTTCCTACATTTTCAAATTTTGCAGTTTTTTTTTTTCTCTTTTTTTTTAATTTTTGTAATCTAAGATGAAACACAAGCAAAAGGAAAACTAATTTTTAAATATTAGATCGACAGCTTAACTTGTTATTCCGTCCTCCTCTAAACCCTCACGTTATTGCTATAAACAGCCAGAAATGTGTTTACATGATCATTTATTATACTTCGTGCTCGAAAAAAAGATTGTTTTTTCTGTAGATTATCCTCTCTTCATTTTATCAAATATTTTTTTAAACTGGGATTTAGATTAATCATCTAGAATTCTACCTTAAATAGATTTTTGTATTAGTGTAAACTTTTCAAAAAAATTAAAATGAAAGAATTTTGAAAATTACTGAATAAAATATTTGTAAGTAAATAAAATAATTTAAATAAATTAATTAATTAGAATTAAAAATAAATAAATAAAATTTTTTAATAAATTTAAATTAATTTTTTTTCGTCTGTAATCTTACCGATTCCCCCGCGCCGGAACTGGATCCACAGTTACGCATAAACTCAGCTCCGAGGGATGCCTTCATCACAAATTACCTCGGCAGGGCGATAGGTCCCACCCAGGTACTCAGGACTCGGTCTTGTGTTATATGCCGTGCCTCTAGCGGGAGAACGCCAAAGGATTTCCCGCCAGGACTCCGGTGTTGACGCCCATCCTCTAATGGAGAACCTCAGGAGGGATCCCGCACCGGGATTCCCGGATGGGGCTATTCCCTACAGAAACCGCAGCTTCGCTGTGCAAACTCCAGCGGATTCATGACACGATGAAGTCGCCTTACATCCACGGCCTCCAGGCGCATGTCCATGAAATTTACATTTGAGACACTGAGGCTCCTGCATACAGTCTTTTCGCAAGTGGCCAGGTTCGCCACAGGTAAAGCAGTGGCCGTTGCGATCTAGTCCAAGACAAAATTTGGCCCTATGGCCTGGGTCCAGCACCAAAAACATAAGTCATCAAAGGTGCGCCTCATCACCTGGCAGGCTACCCACCAAATTCGAATTCGTCCATGAGACAGAAGCTTGTCCGCTAAGATGGGCGGCACTGCCAAGGTGACCACTTGCGCCACCCCAAACGTCGGCTGCATGGATAGTGAGTGTATCCAGTGAGACCGACTCCCCTGTAACACGACGAAGTTCCTTTAGGAACTCGTCTTTCGTAGTCCTTAACAACAGAGTGTACCCTTCGACCGCCTCTTCCGGTCAGAGCCGTAGTGGCACCCTCTACCTTTCCGGCGATATTCCTGCTCAGTTGTTCAGCCGCACTTCTATCAGCTCGCACCCAGAGATGTAGGTCCTTCCCCTGCTCGTGTCATGCGGAGAGTACCCCGACATCCTCGGCGACACTGTCCCCTTGACGGATCGGAGGTCAGCATAGATCTTACTTTCTGCCCTAACCACCACAGTTGTCAGCGGACTCACGGGTAGTTTCTTGTTCTTTAACGACGATGCTGATGGTACTAGTGAAAGACACGATTAATGTTTCTTCTCCCCCCGTCAACACATGTACTCCACGGAACGCCGTAGAATCTGCCCAAGCCAACCCGAGGGTCCACAAAAGCAGACTAGTCGATCCTACCTATCTGCATCACTTGCGGTACGGACCTGCAAATGACCGAGGTCACCTCGTAGTCCCCAACTGCCGAATCAACCACTAAAGCATAGTCAGTCCGACTCACATCAATTTTACATCCATTGTCCCTGCTCCACAAGGACCTGGCCCACCTTCAATTTGCCCGCTCGTGCCAGGTTCCGTGTTTGAGGAGCCTTACGGAACATCGGTGCGTGTTGCTAGTGTTTGACTCCCAATGTTTATAATCCAAGCAGACTCAACACCCTCTGACAACTCAACGGTGTCCTCCACTAGAATTGAAGATAGGAGGACCTCCTGAGGCCAGAACTAACCGCTCAATGTCTGCTTCCGCAACTCCGCAATCAACCGGAGCTCGTCAATCGACGACCAAGTTTCATCCCGTTGCAGAACCCCACCCGTAGTCTACGACGTCATATCAGTGATGATAAAATATGTTTGTGTCGCCTCATCCGTTGTGCTCAGCCTAGCAAATGATCTCTCCGGAGGCTCCACAGGTATTTCATCCAAAACATCTGCGAACTCCTTCAACATATGAACATGACTGTTCATCCATTCGGAGCACTCTTTGATCTCAACTTTAGTGTATGTAGTCGGACCAGTGAGCTCAGCTCCGTAACTTTATGCAGCAAAAGAAGAGTCATATTATGTACAAAATATCTCTTCCGTGATTGAAGGCTCTTTTCCATGCCACCTGTACGCTTCCCTCCTTCTGGCACCTCTTCTCCTATACATTAGACGTTCATAAGAGATGCAGACCTCTCTAGATCAGAGATTTCTCCGGCAAGTATAAGGAACTTGCTTTTGACTTTTTCTTCCCGTCACCTGCTGGTGGGAACCACGAAACCTTCACTTTAGAAATAAATATTTCTAAATAAAATATATCTGAATAAAATTACTGAATACAATATTTCAGTAATACTTTAATTTTTCAGCAATACAATAGGCATACATACATGCATGCATTTTAATTAATTTAAATAAAATCCTGTGATATCAACCAGATTAAATTTTTATAAAATTTGTCCTGTATCAAATAAAAAATTGTTTTCTTTTACATGTTTTCATATATTTTATTAATACAATGTGCAGTCTCAAATTCTACTGCTGAAAGAAAAGATATACATATACGTACAGCAAGTCACGATTGAAGAACACTACTTGATTTGAAAATAGACTCTGTTATCTATATTTACGATTGTAGATATATATATATATATATATATACGTACGTGCACGCAGACTCTCAGGCACGCGCACACTAGCACACACACACATATATATATATATATACGCGCACGCACAGACACAACATGAGCGGAAGCACACATACACACTCAGAGAGAGACAGGGAGTGAGAGAGAACGTAATTTTATAAGGATAAATTCACAGAAACTAAAGACTTTATGTGACGCTATCTAATTCAGAACCTAATTCAGTAAAGAGTTATTCAAGATTTCCTGAAAGAAATATCAGTAGCCCTTAATCTGAAAGAAGAAACAGTTGAAATAATTTAGGTACACCGGTGGATGATGTAACAAACAAAACTTAAACTATATTTTTTTTTTAGACTTAAATTCACAAAGAAGTGTGAATTTTATGTTTAAAATATCGATACTAAAAATAACATTCCCTGAATGACTGAGTGAAGAATGTGTTATTTTCACTGGGCTGATGGTTTTATTTTGATTAATAAATTACATTCATTCTGCTCTAGAGTTGTGGCGGATATTTTACTTGAATTTTGTAACGGCGTGTAAAATAACGGCCATGCTAAATTGTTTCAGCTATAGAAGTGATTAAAATAATTAATTATAAAATTTACATGATAGTTACTTCTTTGGAAATATACAAATTTAACCAAATACAATTAATAATTTTAATATTAAGCTTTGAAACTTTATGACTGAATTTTATGGATTATGAGTCAATTTACTGATAATACTATAGCATTTCCTATCGCCAAACGAAGATATCCGTATTAATATAGAATTTTATCTTTTATATAGGGATGTAGTTTGACGTCAATTAAACAATAAATTGCTCATTTGTATTAATGTATTCCGACAACCATAATTAATTTTACTGATAACTAAGTTAATATAGAATTTTATCTATTTCAAAATAATATCGGTAAAGTAATGAATAAAAATGCTATTAATTAGTTTTATATACTATACGTATTCTACCAGCGGTCTTAATTTCTTTAATTCATCGGTTTTCATGTGAACAAAAAATTGCTCGGAATAAATTAGGTATTTAACTCAAAAGATTAAGTGTTTTTATTATTATTTTAATTCAAAGTCAAAAATAATAATTAATGATTAAAATAAATTCTCTCTGTCACGGAGATCGTCGCCATCCCGCCGATTTCCGTAGTGGAGTGGTAGTGTCTCTACCTTTCATTCGAAAGCCTCAGGTTCAAATCCCGATCAAGCATTGAATTTTACATACGTTATAAATTTCATTTTCATATTCTCACGTACAAGTTTTTTTGTAAGCTTCTGTGGTGAATTAATTCATTACGTAAAAAAGCTAAAAATGATACAACAGCTAATTCTTTTAAACTGAAAACACTGTACCGGTAATCGAAGAAAACTTAACGGCACTTAATCTAACACTCCACGTGGACAATTAATATAAAAAATATTCCCATATTTTTTTTAATTATGTTATAAATGACTTTCGTTATGCTGTATATAACGTTTATTATTACCAACACAAAATTTCGCTCTTAAATGTTTTCTATTTTCTGGGGTTGAAAAATGATTATTTTTTAAATAAGATGATGTAGCTTGTGACACCTCATTGGAAATCCCTTTGAATGACAAGTAATTTGGTACAAATAAAATAAAAATTGGTTCATTGGTATTGAAGTTATGATTAAAATTGTGGTTTTTTTTAGGTTATGTTGAGACACAGCGTTACTGGCCCAAAGCATTAGGTCTGAAATCGTCCCTTCTTGTTAAAAATATGGGTTTTAGGTTTCTCCAGCTTTGAAAAAACGTACCAGTAAACTCGGCATTATAACATCGGTAAAACATACGAAAAGCCAACATAAGGTATCTACTTCTTTCCTAGTAACATGTTGAAAAGTTGATTACCTTGTTATAACAGGTTATCATTTTCATTGTCTCATTTTAAAAAATAATAAGTTTCAACTCCTGAAAATTTAGAAAACATTTAAGAGCGAAATTTTATGTTGGTAATTTAAAAAATAATTTTCACAGTTTTAATCCACAGATTATGATTATTTCAAACGGTTTAAGAAGTAATATCACGTAATTTTATAATAATTGTTTTTGGACTGAAATTTAAAAAAAGGACTACCCCAAATGGTTTTTTTGCACCAAACGAGCGAAGGGGTAAGAGGATTTTAATTTTCTTTTCACCAAAATTCATAATTTTATTCGGGTTGTCAATTAATGTAATTAAATGTTACCATCGTTATTTAAGATTTTTGAGTTGGGTTAAGTGTACTGGGAAGGGTGGGTTCCACCCATTTGAAAATAATTTTAAAAAGTTTCCTTTCCAGAATAGTATACATTCCTGCAAACAGAAATACGATGGGACTGATAGCTGTTGAATAATAAATGTGGTAACTTTTCAAATGATCACCCGGTATATTGATATACATAACAGTTTATTATGAATAGATTATGCATACGATTATACAAAACCCATTATTGTATACTATTATTAGAGAGTGCTGCAGTCTATAAACCTTCCTTGTACTTAATATAATATTATATAATATTACAACTTACAATGGACTTCCAACATATACATAAAATTTTCATTGTTAATTCTCTAAATCTGCTTCATTAACAATCCCATACTTTTGAAGGTCATTTATTAAGTATTTATCGCCAGTGTACTTGTTTTATAAACTTATAACCGTACTATTTTCTATTCTTGCTATTTTGAATTTTACCCCAAACTTTGATTTAAAGTAAGGATTGATTCTCCGTCGTAAATGTTTATTATTTATGTCTTAATGTGTACGTTGTAATCTGTTCAACTAGTGAACAATAAGCAAGCCCCCACGGTACAGTGAGATGAGGATGATGTATATGACGTGCAGTCTTGTATAGATTCAGACCGACCATCCCTGAGATGTGTGGTTAATTGAATCACATCACCAATGTACAACGGTGTCCAGGATCTATATTCAAATCAGTATAAACTAACTAATTTTTACTAGGATTTGAATCTCAAAACATTCGATTTCGAAAATCAGCTATTAAACAGGTGATTTTGCGATGAGTTTACCATTAGACCAGCTCGATGGACTGGTAATCGTAAATTTAACAATTAAAAAATCTTAAAAACTTTGTATTAAAATGAAAAACATAATAATTTTGATTTATTTCTTCCCGCTAATTGTAAAATTAAAATATAACTGCATTGTAATTAACAAAATTAGCCGGATATCTTACGAATCAATGTTGTATTTTTTATAGAACTCAAAATAAACAATTAAATTCCTCTTATGATATTAATATAAAAGTACTTATTGTCCTACATTATTTTTAATTTAATCCCACATTTTTATATCAAGAGTAATGTTTAATAGCGCTACGCCTAATTATAATCGTATAGCTAAATAAATTCTTTAGTACTCGTATACGTTGGTAAAAGAGGTTGACTTTAGAGTCAAGTCTTCTCTGGTAAAAATAGCAATGCCGTACTTCGAACTTGGCATTTCAACTGCCAGTGTCATTCCATGGATTTGTGGTGTATTTCTCGTCAGGTCCCTGTGCGTTTCTTGTACGCATATGTCACAATTAGTATTTTTACATAGAACAACAAGAAGTTCTTCCTTGTCTTTTGTAACTCCCTCAATATTAACTGAGTTGGTCGTCAAAAATGGCACTGAAAAGTGCCTTTTTATTGGACTGGGTTGCATTGTCTCTATGCTCGGTGGTGAAAGGATCCGCCGTCAAGAGTTAACACTTGACATTGCCCAGGGTCCGCCCGATTGCTATTTGTGTGCGTGTATAATTGCAATCTACGTGGAGGCTCCTTTCAGGTAACCCCTGACAGAGCACACTGAACAGGGATTTCAGGAGAAACTCATCACAGGCGTTGCATACGTCGACTTATCGGCGACTTACGATACAGTAAACCACAGACTGTTTCTACAAAAAATACTTATATCAACAGGGGATCACCAACTAGCTAAAATAGTAGAATCATTACTACAGAACAGGCGTTTTTATGTTAGCTTCGAAGGAAAGAAAAGTCGCTGGAAAAACCAGAGGAATGGACTGCCCCAGGGCGGTGTGCTATCACCCTTACTTTTCAACCTGTATACCGACGATTAACCTATCTTCCCCGAGGCTGAGCATATCCTGTATGCGGACGACCTTGCCTTGGCTGTTCAAGATCGAACTTTTCCAGAAGTTGAGAAGAGACTTACCGCAGCCCTAAATGGTTTAACTGAGTATTATAAAACAAACTCCTTAAAACCAAATCCAGCGAAAACAATTGTATGCGCCTACCATCTGAAAACCAGGGAAGCAAAAAGACGATTGAATGTTACATGGAACGATCAGCAGCTGGAACACTTAGAAGCGCTAAAGTACCTTGGAGTTATATTAGACAGATCACTTACGTATAGGGCTCACTGTCAAAGCACAATGTTGAAAGTAAATACGACGAACAAACACCTGAGGAAACTCCGAAGCAGTAAATGGGGTGCTAAGCCAACCGTCCTGTCGACGACAGATAGAGCTTTGTGCTATTAAACAGGCGAATATGCATGTCCTGTGTGGAACATATCAACACACACCAAAAAGGTTGATATAGCGCTGAACGAGACCTGTCGTTTAATAACGAGATGTATGAAACCCACTCCTATTGAAAAGTTGCACCGAATGGCGGGCATGGAGGAACCTGGGATACGTCGAGCTGAAGCCGAGTACATTGAACGGTTCAGACAATCTTTTGATACACGACATACAATGTTCCAGATGGAGAGACCACCCCCTCCGAGACTGAAATCGAGAAAGGGATTTTTGAACTCTACATCATCGAGCCCCCTCCGTGGTTCCCAAAAAGGGCCCCAACACCTCCAGGACATGACCTGGACTGGCAAACGTGGGTGACTTTAAACCGGCTTCGAACTGGGGTTGAACCAACCAGAGTTAACCGCGCTAGATGGCGTCAAATAGAGCCTAACGACCTGAACTGCGAGTGCGGTAAGATTCAGGACTCTGAACATCTCCTAAAGTGCACCCTCTGCCTAACCAAATGCATACTAGAAAATCTGTTTCAGGGAAATGCTTCTGGTGTTTCGGTGGCACAATGCTGGTCGCAAAGGTTTTAATGTCTCATCGCTTGGACCCGAAAAAGTAAAAGTAAGTGCAGAAAACCCGATATCCCACTTTAAACATTATCACCATAATTTTCCCTTCAATATAGTATAACTATTCTAGCTGTATTGAAGGGAAAGTAAAAGGAGGTTCTCAGCTCAATTATTTTATTTCAGTTATGTATTTTAAACCTAATTCTCCATCAAAAGTTGTGATTTTTTTTTGAGAAAGATCGATTGGTGATACTGAAATAAGTTTCTTCCACATAATGTAAATGAAAGATATGTAGATGAACTGAGAATAATTTTTGTTTATATTCATGATTAGATAGTTATTGAGAAATTCTATTTAGATTGATATCATTGTAATAATCAAAGTATTTTTGCATAAACTAAAAAATAAAGAATTAGAAAGAATTTTAAGTTAAAGATACATATTCCGCTTACCTTAACTCACGCTCGTTTAAACATATTTAAATCGTTTCTTTGTACTCTTTTTCTTAATTTTATTTCTCGACTTTTAATTGATTAAGCACTGTTTTCTTCATTCGTGGACTTTTTTCTGTAAAAATTCATTCATTTTAGAAAAAATTAAGAAGTTAAAACTTTATTTTATTTAAAATTAAAATAAAATTACTTAAAAATTTAAACTTTAAAAAAATAATAAAATTAATTTTAAAAATATACTACAAAATAACAAACAACACATTTTTATGTTTAAAGTTTTTGCAGTAGATGAAGAATTTAACGGTTTTCTTTGTTTCATCGTGTGCTTACTTTAAAAATTTAAAATTTAAGAAAAAAAGCTTTTCTAGTTATTTTTTTCTTTGAATTTGGTTAAGTTTTCTTTACATTATTTACAAATTTTTATTGCATTGGTTGGTTTTTCCCTCTTTATCCAGTTTTTAAAAACTAGAAGTAATTTAATTTCCTGCAATATTTAGATATTTATGAGATATAAAATTAGTCTAATTTAAAGAATCTTGAATATTGATATTTTCAGAATTTGTGGTTCCTTCACTATAAATTAAAAAATTTAATTGTAATTTATTTTTGTTTTGAAGAAAATAAAAAAAATATTCGATGTTGAATAACTGATTTACAATTCTTTGAAATTATAATTTCGATAATTTAAAATAATTATTAAAATTATTTCACGTAATATACATTTATTTGTATATATTAAGATAATATTTTTTTTTAATACAATAAATACAGATATTCAACAGATAGATGGACAAGTTGTTAAATAGATAGGTTGCAAATCGCATGAGGGTAATTTAAAAGAAGATATATGGAACCAAAAGGGATTTAACAGTTCATCCAATTAAATATATGTCGATGCTACACGTTGTTATTTTAATATTACAATTTTAAGTAATCTACTAATTTTCATAATTAAAACCCCTTTCAAATTAAAGCTGCTAATTAAATTTTATTTTCTTTAATTTACTTAACGATTATTATTATTTTATTTATATATATATATATATATATATATATATATATATATATATATATATATATATTGGATGTTTATATATTTTTAATAACGTAAATTTCCTCAATATATTAATTCCTATATATTTTCCTTCTACTTTCTTACCTTTTTGTACTTATTATTTATTTTTTGTACTTATTTTTTCTAAATCTCTGACATCTCAAGAAAATTTTAACCGATTTTGTTAAATGAAATAACAAAATAAGATAAACTCAATCTATTTTATATTCATCTATCTATTGATTCGCATGAGCCGTATAGCTCCAATAGAACGTGATCTAATCAAATCACTCAAAATATTGTTACATGCTGATTCAACCCTTTCTGCTCTACCAATTTTGACTGTAAAGTTACGACATAAATATTGCTTAAAGGTTTATAAAGGGATCTCTTGAGTTTTATGCGAACGTTAGTACAAACTAACAACGGATACATATATATACCAAAAACATAATCATTATAATTTTCCCAATTATTTTAATTCTTTTAAGTACTTCAAGCCTAATTCTTCATCACAAGTCTGTGATTTTTTTTTGAGGAAGTTCGATTGGTGATACTACAATAAGTTTCTTCCACATAATGTAAGTGAAAGATTTTTAAATGAAAGACTACATTATGTATGTAGGTGATCTGAAAATATTTTTTTGTTTATATTCATGAATAGATTAATTATTGAGAAGTTTTATTCAGCTTGATGTCATTCTAATAATCAGAGAATTTTTGCATAAAACTAAAAACGATAAAAAATCATACATATTCCGTTTACTTCAACTTCCGCTTGTTAATAGTATAGTTAAATAATTTCTTTGTATTTTTTTCTTAATTTTTTATAACTAAATTTAATTTCTCGCTTTTCAATATTATTCTCTTTCTCTCTCTCTCTCTCTGTGTTTGTGTGTGTTGTAGTTTTGTTTTCATAATATTAGTTGTTACAACTACTGTGTATTAATGCTTAATTATACGTATAAATAAAAATAAATTGAAGAACAGAAAAACAGTTTTGTTTTTACTTTTATTT
The DNA here is from genome assembly GCF_047948215.1 of Lycorma delicatula. NCBI lineage: Eukaryota > Metazoa > Arthropoda > Insecta > Hemiptera > Fulgoridae > Lycorma > Lycorma delicatula. The sequence continues at coordinate 92,583,900 of NC_134460.1, forward strand.
CCTGTTTTATATCTCCGGACTGAATGGACCATTCTGGATCAAATTTGGTACGGGAATTTCTATATATGGAGCACTGATGCCATTTAATTTTGCTTTACAATCGGTCAAGAGGGCAGGGATTTACGGACTTTATAGGTTTCATATCCCAAAATTTTACTAAAACGGTAGTTAAAATTTTGTCACGTAACGTATTTCCCTTTAGTTAGTTAAGATTCTTTCTGATTGTTTTGTCTTGTTCAAAATTTCATAAAGGGGTGAGGGGAAAAAGACCCTTTTTTGTCGGCCTTTAACTCAATAATTATGTTGTACTAGTTCAATGATTCCATTACATTTGTATCCTTAGAGATTTCATTCAAGGGAGATTAATAAAACTAAATGTTTTGCTTTTATTCTTCAGTTATCATTTTACTTTATATCTTCAGAGTGTATTAACACTCTTAACCCTTTTTAAGAAATACTACTTAAAATACTCGACCCTCTTAATTTGTCTTAACGTTTTCCTCATTTCAGACAAAGACATCTTAGAAAAACATCACAAAATAATACAAGAATGTAAAATGATAAGGATAATTGGCTCTTATTGGTAATTGTATAACCGACTCGAGACAGATATCAACTATTAACGAGTCCCTACTTTTCGACTACTATGTAACAATGTTTTTGCGTTGATTGCTATCCTTGTTGCAGCTGTTATAATGTTTTAATTGACAGTTCCTTACTTATTTGCTTTTGAGTGACGTAATCATCCAGTTTTGAAAAATTTCTTAAAATATTATGCCAGCTGAGAAAGAGTGGGTCCTTTAATATTCTATCAAATAAGAAAATGTTATGAAATTTAACTGATATTTTACCTTAGATATAACTTAGATACAAATATGTTTAACCTTTTATGCGACTCTATTGTTTATTCAAATAAAAAATTAATTTTGAACATGAAAAACAAAAATTAATAAATAAAATTATGTCTCTGTTTACATATATTTCTGTTCCTGATTGATTAAAACAAAAACTTATACATTATAGTTATGTTACAAGAGCCTGAAAAACCGGCATAGCGGTATACGAATAGAAGGCCGGCGTTTAATTAACTTATGGTTTGCTGACGATACGACCCCGTTCGCAGGCGCTGAATTTGAAAAGAAGGAGGTCCTCAACCGTGTTCAGCAAGAAAATGAGGCGCTAGAGCTGAAATTAAACATCGGAAAAACAAAAATTATGACTGTAGATAGAGCCAGCAATCTTCCGGTCAGTGATGCTATGAAATTTTGAAAAGGTTAGTATATTTAGGAACCACAATAGATAAAGATGCGGGTTCGTCGGCCAAAATACAAAAAATAATTATTTCGTCGAAGGAGGCGCTTACAAAGGTGATACCTATTTGGAAGGATAGGGCAATCCACAAATAATATAAAGCTGAGACTGCTTCAGGTGCTAGTCTTACCAATAGTCACGTGCGATATTGAGACCTGAACCGTAAAGGTGGAAGACCGGAAGAAAATTGATGTATTCGAAATGCGGGCCAACAGAAGAAAATGCTCCGCGTCGCATGGACACGGAGCTGAAAAAGAGGACGAACAACTCGATTATAAACGAGCTGCGTATACAGAGGAGGTTGTCCACAATATGCTTCCAGCGTATCCTCCACTTTTTCGGCCATATAATCCGTAGGCTCGGAAAAAATCTAGGGCAGCAGGTTACGCGGAAGACCGGCGAAAAAATAGCTGGACCAAATTGAAGAAGTGACAGGAGAAGAGTTAGGCACGTTGATTCTAATGGCAGAGAGCCGTGAGCTATAGCGGGAAATGATCAGCAGGATATGAATCGGGTCACCAACTCTTAGGTATGAAAGGAGTAATCACTGATGATAGTTGTTATTGCAGAGCTCTTTAACGAAATTTTCTGTTAATGATGCATCAGATCGTTAACTTTTGAAATATTATAAAAATTACAATGGTATTAACACTTGTAACGGGCAACAACCGTGTTGACATGCTACGTGATCTATTATTAAGACTTTAACAGATTTTTTATTAACATGGAACTAAGAAAAGTAGAAAAAATACTCAACCAGAATATAAGGATGATAGGAAGAAAGCCAGACAATGCAGAATATGGTGCTGGGATGTATTGAACCGCAGTAAATGATGTTTTTAATCGTATGTTTTTTAACATAAAAAACATACATGTTTTTTAAATATGCATGTTTTTCAAATTGCATGTTTTTTAAATAAAAGACCCGTTATCTGATGAAGTTTTTATTAGAGTTGATGATTTAAAATCTGATTTTTCTAAGGTACATAACTTTTTTTGCAAAAAATTAGCTTCAAAAAATAGTAAAATTCTAAGTGAAAAAATGTTTGCGGTAAAAGTACGAAAGTAGCTAAAAGAAAGACCTTAAAACAACTGTGCAAAATTTCATTGCTGAATTCCTATTGAGTTCTGAGGTAATGGGTCTTAAAGTTAGAAAAAATAACATTACCGAGATACAAGGTACCGGGTGCCCTTAAATAAAACCATTTAAAAAGAATTGCTCTTGCATTCAGTATAGATTCAATTACGTATATAATAGATTTTAATTTAAATAAATTTTTTTAATGAACACAAAAAATATAAAAACTTATCAAATAACAATAAAAATAGATTTCGTAATATATTATTTCAATTGTTAACAAATGGTTTAAATTCCCAGTCTACTTTCAACGAACAAAACTGTGAATCAACTGATACCTAATGTGTAATAAATAAAATAAATTGTCTATTTACGAGTGATTCATATTTATATAGCTCGGTTCTGCAATGGAGATAAAAGTCTATTATATAGAACAATATAAATGAGTAATATGAAAGTAATTTGAAATAAATCTCTAGATAATTCATCGATCAGACCACTGTAACAATTACAGTATGCTGTATGTTTATAAAACATTATTTTTGAAAAACGCGTTCAAACTTCTATTATATATATATATATATATTATATTATATTATTTATTATGTTTTTCTACCACACTCTATCGCAACGCCAGTCTTCAACTTATAACGGAGACCTGAATTTATGTAAAATAAATATTCAAAAGTTATAATTTCTATTGCAGTAGAATAATAATAATAATTTACGATTAACAAAATCTGACAACACAGTTGTAGGACTTTCCTGTCACGCGGCTTAGTCGAGTGACGGGCAAGTCCTACAACTGTGGATTGTTTCTGATGTACGGCTTACACACAAATTAATTTAGTATATTTATCATTTTATTTAAGTATGATATTTTTTGGTTTATTTAATTCAATGATTTTAAGTAAAGCGCGCGTGCGCACGCACCGTATTTAAATTATGTGGGTATTTAAATTACGGTACTAGTGGTGACGGTCGGCACTAACTAAACTACTTTTTTTTGTCATCAGTCATTTGACTGGTTTGATGCAGCTCCCCAAAATTTCCTATCTAGTGCCAGTCGTTTCATTTCGGTATACCCCCTACATCCTACATCCCTAACAATTTGTTTTACATATTCCAAACGTTGCCTGCCTGCAACATTTTTCCCTTCTACCTGTCCCTCCAATATTAAAGCGACTATTCCAGGATATCTCACTTAATATGTGGCCTATAAGTTTGTCTCTTGTTTTAATTTTCCAAATGCCGCATATTCTTCATCAATTTGCCGCAACATCTCTTCATTTATCACTTCATATACCCATCTGATTTTTAACATTCTCCTATAGCACCACATTTTGAGCTTTTAATCTTTTCTTGTCAGGTATTCTGATCGTCCAAGTTTCACTTCCATATAAAGCTACGCTCCAAACAAATACTTTCAAAAATGTTTTCCTGACGTTTAAATTAATTTTTGATGTAACCAAATTATAATTCAGACTGAAGGCTTGTTTCGCCTGTGCCATTCGTCATTTTATATCACTCCTGCTTCATCCATCTTCAGTAATTCTACTACCCAAATAACAAAATTCTTCTACCTCCGTAATCTTTTCTCTGCGTATTTTATATTCAGTAGTCCATCTATATCATTTCTACTAAATTTCATTACTTTCGTTTGTTTTTGTTTATTTTCATGCGGTGGTTCTTGCATAGGACTTCATCCATGCTATTCATTGTTTCTTCTAAATCTTTTTTACTCTCAGCTAGAATTACTATATAATCAGCAAATCGTAGCATCTTTATCTTTTTGTACTGTTACTCCGGATCAAAATTGTTCTTTTACATCATTAGCTGCTAGTTCTACGTAAAGATTAAAAAGTAACGGGTACAGGAGACATCCTTGTAGACTCCATTTTTTATTACTGTTGCTATTTGGTTCCTGTAAATGTTAGCATTTTTCTTCTACCTCTGTACTTGAACACTAATTTTTTTTTAAATGGAATAAAATATTTTATTCCAGTCTACGTTATCGAATGCCTTTTCTAGGTCTATAAATACCAAGTACATTGGTTTGTTTTTCTTTAATCTTCATCATCTTCAACTTCTTCTTCTTCTTCTTCTATAACACCATTTTCTAATTCATTTCCTCCATATAACTCTTTAATATATTCCACCCAACTATCAACTTTACCTTTCGTATTATAAATCGGTGTACCATCTTTGTTTAACACATTAATAAATTTTAATTTATGTACCCCAAAATTTTCCTTAACTTTTCTGTATGCTCCGTTTATTTTACCAATGTTCATTTCTCTTTCCACTTCTGAACACTTTTCTTTAATCCCTTCTTCTTTCGCTAGTTTGCACTTTCTGTTTATAGTATTTCTTAATTGTCGATCGTTCCTTTTACTTTCTTCATTACTATCATTCTTGTATTTTCTACTTCATCTATTAGCTGCAATAAATCATCTGAAATCCAAGGTTTTCTACCAGTTCCCTTTGTTCTGCCTAAGTTTGCTTCTGCTGATTTAAGAATTTCCTATTTAACATTCTCCCATCCTTCTTCTACATTTTCTACCTCATCTTTTTTACTCAGACCTTTTGCAACTGTCCTCAAAAATCTTCTTTACCTCCTCTTCCTCAAGCATCTCTAAATTTCACCGATTCATCACACACCTTTTCTATTGATTTTTAAAACCCAAATCTACATTTCATTATCACTAAATTATGGTCGCTATCAATGTCTGTTCCAGGGTAAGCTTTGCAGCAGACGATATTGTAGTACACTAATATAATTTCACAACTTACATAGAAAAAATTTCGCTTGTACGGTCGGTAAACTGGTTTAGCCGCGAGGCTTTACGCACCAGGTACGGAGTCAACCGGCCGATTGAGTTCGAAACCCAGCCAGACCAAGTTACATTTTTATACTTTAAATATTATTCATTTATTTAATTCTACCGTTCACCTTAATGTCAAATCGTAGCAGACTACAACCGTTGTACGTCAGTGCTACCTTTCTTTTCTGTTGGACCGATTACAATACTTTCCCTTCTAGATCTATAGCTCTCTTATAGAGCTACCTAGATTGGAAACTTTATATATAGTTATAATATTAATTTATAAACGTACCAAAAGAAGCCCAACATAATAAGGTATAGAAAATTCTATTTGTACAAATGATCTATCTTAAATTTATTCATTTTACAATTATTATTACTTTATATCTTTTTAACATGAAAAGAGATAAAATGTAACAAGAGAACTATGGTAAAATAATATAAAAAACAAGGAAGTAACAATATAAATAAAATAAAAAAATATGTGAGCTCAAAGACCAAAGTGAAAGAATTGAAACAAAGGTAACTTTTTCCAAGAATAATGATAATAGTAATAAAAGACACATGGTATCTGGGAAAACAAAATAGGTCAGCTTAAATCATAAACCGAAAAAAACACTCAAAATAATTCTATTATTTCTTTTCCACATTTCGACAAAATTCCTTTTTTTATAATGTTTGTATACCTTTACGAACAAAAAGAAAATCAATATAAAAAATAAAGTTTATAACTTAAATAAAAATTTATTCAACCGTTCTTTTTTTAGAGTAACAATGAAGAATTTTTTTTTAAATATTGTTCTTCAATATTGTTTTTTTTTTTTTTTGTTGAAATATAGTAACTAAAATGTATGTACTCAAAATAAAGGCCTATATAAATGCTAATATTATACAGAAGGACACTTATTATTCATAAAGGCATACTGACCGAATGAATATCTACGCGAATATGTCCTTCCTGTTATAATGATTGCACTAATCTAATTTCAGGTTATACATTTAATTAAATAAACAGTTTTACAATACAACAGCTGAATTTCTCGGTTTATTTTATTTCCTTATGTTTGTGTTTTACACAACAGTAGTTTCTAAAAGGATTTTGAACTCTCAAAGGGAATTAAGAAGCGTTAAAATATGGTATAATTACATTCGTCACTAATCTGGTAACCTTACGAAAAAACATTGTATATAAATATTGTGTATAACTTACAAACAATTTATTCTGACTGACTGAATCATCAACGCCCGGCAAAAACTACTTAAGATAAATCGATGTATACATGTGTTTACGGTGTAAGTGCTTACTAAGAAAGTATTTTTTGAAATCTCCGAATTTATAGGGTTAAAATGGAGTAAACATTAAATCTATATTTTTTTTAATTTCTCGGTAACAAATGAAGATATCAGCTTGATTTTTGGCGTGCACAATCTTCATAGAAATATCTAAAAATAGATTCTAGATTTTTGAAATTCCAAGTTTAAAGGGTTTAAATCGATTTTGAATTTTTTTGAAACCCGGCTATTTTTTTTAATCTCTCGGTAACAAATGAAGATATCAACTTGATTTTTGATGTGTATAATCTTCATGTAAATATTTAAAAAGTAATTTCTAATTTTTTATCTTTTACGGAATTCCCTCCCAAAAAACCCTAATTTTTTTAACCAATCGGTCAAAAACAATGTATTTTTAATACCCAATAAGAATTAGGTGGTGAGAATATACATGTTTCAAAATAAAAAATTAAAACTCAACGTAAACAAAATATATTGAAAGAAAAATTTTTTATAGGGGAATTCAATATTTAGACTATCAGTAAAATAATAATAATACAAATAGATAATTAAACAAAATAGAAAATTTTATCATTCAAATATATCAAACACGTAAATAAACAAAATAGAAAATTTCATTGTTCACATAATAACCGTATATAACCATTTATATTTATTAATTTTACAAATATAATCTAACCAAACTTAACCTACGTTCGCTTCGCTTGCTAACCTTACTAATTAATGTTTTGAATATTTAAATAATAAATTCAGTAATTATTGCAATTATTTATTTAAATAACCAAAACATTACTATTAATTAGTCGAGGTTAGCGATTGAAGCGATTGTAGGTTAAGTTTGGTTAATTATATTTATAATTTATATCTATAATTATAATCAATAATGCTTATATTTTTAATACGTAAAATATGTTAATATGGAGAATATTTAAATGACTGGTATAAAAGAGCATGTTAGTGTGTTATTGGGTTATTTTTTCAACCAGGTTATTGTTAATATCAATATTTCCCGCTATTTTGAAACATGCATATTCCCACCTAATTCTTATTGGATAATAAAAATACCTCGATATTTTGGCTCATTGGTTAAAAAATTAAGTGCTTTTTTTGAAGGGGAATTTTGAAAAAGATCCCTAATTAGTTTTTAAATTCCGAGTTTAAAGGGGTAAAATGGATTTGATTTTTTTTTTAATTGGGCTATTTTTTACTTTCTGTTTAAAAAATGAAGGTATCAACTTCATTTTGGTGTGTGTTATTTTCATGTAAATATCTAAAAATTTAATTTCTAGATTTTTCGAAATTCGGCCTTCAAAAGAGTGAAAAAAAAAATAGAAAAATGATTGTAAATTTTCCCCATTTTCTAATAGAGTAGACGAAATATTCACTAGATTGGGGCTTGCAAATACTCTTCAGATAAATATCACAAAACCATTTTCGTTTTTTTTTTAATTTCGATTTTTTTAGGAGTGCGACGGTGTACATCGTAACAGCTCAACCATCACAGCAACTGTTACTGTATGTGTGACGAGACTGGCTGCAGCTGCCTCCGGTTGCTTGATTAAAAAACATAAAATAAAAGTAATTAAATAGAAATGAGAAACGAAGTACCTTCTATTTGTGTTTGCCGGGTAACGAAAAGAACCGGGCAAAATGGATTTTTACTTGTCCGAAGTACGGATAACCAATTATAATTAATATTTTTAAGATGGTGGCCGACCAATTTGAAACCCACATTCTTAGACCACTCAAAGTTTCGGGTCCTGTACTGAGCAAAATGTTGCTTTGAGAAATTACAATTCACTAATATTTTTTTTTATAAATTGAACAGGCTTTAATTTTTATTTACCATTATGATTCTCAAAAACATCAGTTTAATGAACACAGCAGGATCTAAGAGGCAGAGCCTTCTGGCTACACGGGAAGGATGAGTGAAGCGAGCCATGACCGGCTAAATATTCTCCTGACCGCAACGAGAAACGCAAGAACCACAATAACGCGGGTGAAGCCACGACAGGGATGATCTATATATAAAATCATACAATCCTACCAAATTATTTATATAAAATCTTAAATGTCCTTATATTTATTTAAAATACTTTGTAGTTTCGAATAATTATTAAATTTTTGTAATTGAAAATAAAGCTTGGCGTTGACCAAATTAATTTTTGTATTCATGTTCAAATTCTGGTTTCGGATATTGTGAGGGAAGCTGCGACGGGAAACGCTATATATATATATATATATATATATATATATATATTTAGCCGATCTCCGTGGGGGGTTTAGCATCTCAGCCTTTCACATCCAGAGGTCCCATTTCCTAATTCCGGTCATTCAAGGCATTTTTCATACGTTAAAAATGTCCATTTTCATAAATCCACGTATAAACCTCTTTGTAGGCTTCTGTGGTGAAATTATGAACTGATAAAACTTTTGGATTTTTATTTTGTAATAAATTTTAATTATGAAACAAAGGTTTCGAGCAAAAATTTAGCATTTATTTTTAAAATGCCTAGAAAAATTAAAACAGACTACTAAAAACTAAAAAGCCTTTAATATTACGTTTTAAAGAACAAAATTTTAACTTAAAAATCCTCCACTTAAGTTACCTGCAAAAACTAACGTTACCACAGGAAAAAGTCCTCTATAAAAAAGTACAAGTAAATAAATAATTAAAGGTAGATATAAAAATATACCAGAAATCCTTTTGAAATTCCTTTAATATACTAATTAATAATGATAATCAATAATAAATAAATTCATCAAGAAATATACTAAGATTCTCTGCCTCTTTACCTCCTTGTACGAAGTAAAGGAAGGACTGTGATCGCGAAAAATTTCGGTTTTCAGATTTCAAAGAAAATATCCATTTTGATCATCCCTGAATTCATTTTGAATAGTTTCCGCGTGACGTCTGTACGTACGTATATATGTACATACGTACGTACATATGTATTTCGCATAACCCAAAAACGTTTACCCGTAGGGTGTTGAAATTTTGGATTTAAGATTGTTGTAACGTCTAGTTGTGCACCTCCCTTTTTGATAGCAATCGACTGAACCAAAAGTGTCCAAAAAACCCCCAAAATTCAAAACATTTGGATTTTAGACTTTTTCTTAGGTGCAGTAATAAAACCTCATTAAGAGCTTTACAACGATATATCGTAAGTGGTACTTATTTTCACTGATTCCAGAGTTATAGCCAAATTAAATTTTAATTAATGAAATATTTCAATCTTAGAAGGGGAATACACATCGGTTCAAATCAGACTTCATCTCCTTTTTTTTAACTATTTTTTTTAATTTAAGTGTATTGATTTATGATAAATCATTACAAAAAAAGTTTTAGATAAATAATAATTCAATAAAAAATATATCAGAAGTTATTAATGAAATAAAATTTGATGTGCTTTTTATTTCTAAAAAAAATGTGTGTATGTAATTTAACAGGCGTCAAATCAGATTTTTTGAAGTCGATTACAGAAATTAAATAATTGAAAATTTAATTAATTATCTAGTTAATTAAGCCGAATTTCAATTAATAAAATATTATTACGGATTATTTTTTATACTAATTCAGTTTGAAGTTAGTTAAACCAAAACTAGATCTCCCGTTTAATCTATATATGGATCTATAGATACTTACTTAACTTAATTAAAGACATAATGTTCAAGAACCTTACATTTAAAATGGAAAGAGTATTTATTTATTCAAACAACTACCTCTTTTACATCAGAGTAAAACCGAAAAAACAATTAACAACTTAAATCAGAATGGAAACGTTAAAACAGTAAAACGACTTATCCTATAAACAATACTGTATATTTTAAAACAGCACATTTAATAATGTTCTCCTGTTATATACCTAATTAAGCAGTAAAATTAGCTTTCCATAAGAGGATTTATTTACAGTTAAAATGTCTAAAATGTTTGTGTTTACACGGAGCTTCTTTTTAATGTTTTAAATTTAATACGTATAATATCAGTTCACCCGAAAACTTAAATTTAACTCAAAACATTCGTATAATAAGACCTCTGAGAGTGTAATTATTACATAAGATAATACCGAGATACATATCTCTCAAACTTTATATGAATTAGGTTGCTGAGTATTCTCTTCGATGGGTCTGCAACTGATTTAAGTTTTCTTCAACTGTTTAAAAAATTAAAATTTTAATTATATCATATGAAGTTAAACACATATAGTGTAATCGATCTGTTATTCGGACGGGTAATATTTCTATCGATATCTAGGCTTAATAAGCCTATGATATTTCTAAAAAAATATTAATTATGTTTTAAACGTTTAATAAAACTGGATTAAGCAATTAACGTTACATCTCACCTTAGCCTAAACATATCTATCGTAAATATTTCGCTTAAAATTATATTTTTATTAACTTATCTGAGAGCTAATTTATATTAACTATATAGTTTTAATCATCTGGTAAATAAGACAGCCCTAACACTTTTAATTCACAGTATTTTTATTTATTTATTTATAGTTATTTCATTAACATAATAATAATTGTAAAAGGGCGAAGGGAGGTTGACATTGGACACCTGCTCAAAGATAGAAATAAGCAAATTAACGTCATGGACTGTGATGAAATGCGATAAAATCCCAACAACTTTAAAGGAGGAGTCGAGATGATCTTTAAGACCAAGTTCTCTGAGTAAATATGATTAAGGCAATCAACATCTATACGTTCCCGGTACTAACCTACTCGATTGGAACCCTCTCTATTGGACGGACACGGTCCTAACCGTGAGCTTCGTGTGATGTTCACAGGATACAGAGTACGTTACCCTACTGCCGGGTTGGTCTAGCTGGTGAACGCTCTCGCAAATCAGCTGATTTCGAAGTCGAGAGTTCCAACGTTCAAATTCTAGTAAAGGCAGTTACTTTTATACGGATTTGAATACTAGACGTGAACACCGGTGTTCTTTGGTGGTTGGGTTTCAATTAACCACGCATCTCAGAAATGGTCGACCTGAAACTGTACAAGCCTACACTTCACTTACACTCATACATATCATCCTCATTCATCCTCTGAAGTAATACTTGACGGTGATTCCCGGAGGCTAAAAAGAAAAAAAGTGTACATTATCTTAGCAATTCCGTGGAAATTTCCTTAGAAATTTACTCTACTAATGAAAAACAAAGGAGGCAGAGTGATGAACATTCCTAACCTCCATTGCAAGCAAGTCAACACACTGAGGGAATATCTTCTAAAACAATCCGAGACCATTGCTCTACACGCCGACATTAGTCGTTCAGACAACATCACCACCAATGAATCTGGGAAACAATTTGATCCGACCGAAAAAAACAGCAAAGTTGATAGGTGGAACAGTAAAGTACTACATACAAAATATTCGTCGTTTCTAAAAATTAAGATTACTGATTTTGATGCTTCATATAAACGGTTGTAAGTAGGAAACGCAAGACAGAAGGATTCATGACAACGATTCAATACCAGGTGGCCGCTACGATGAATTATAAGAAACATAACCTCAAAAATCCAAACTCAGATCACTGCAGATTATGCAAAGAAGGCCAAAATACACTGAGCACATCATCAATTGGTGCTTAATGTTAGCCTCTGTCGAGTACGTTCAACGATACGACAATATTTTCAAGGTAATCCATCAGCAGACAAGAAAACATATAAAGCATTTAGAAAATATAAAAATTATTATTTTCTAACACTGTTTAAAAAATATTATAAAAATTAATTAAATTTTTTTTCTGTTAAACCATTCATCTTTAAGGAAGATCGAATTTCAAATCATACACTGGTACTTTCAGTTGTAATTTCATTGTTATTGTCATTTTTACTTTTTTTTACAGTTTTTGAAGAAAGGTACGGAATACTTTTGGTTGTACTGTGAGATAGGGGGTTGTAAATGAATTTTCAATACATTTTGAGATTGGAGTATGAAAATACCATTCACTACTCCATATATATATATATATAGAGAGAGAGAGAGAGACATAATTGTGTGTGTGTGTGTGTGTGCGCGCGCGCGCGTGTGCGTGACAATGTATATAATTTGTGGCTTGAAAATCAATTTCACTTAATTTAGATATGCTGTGTAGTGTGTCAGAAGTTGTGCATGTGAAAATTTGATGAAAATTAGCCGAGTCGTTCCTGAGTTACGCGCAATTTAAAATCGACAACAGACAACATAACCTCAATTTGAGGCATTTTTTCGGTCGTGTGGTGAAATTGGGGGATAAATGAATTTTGTTTACTTTTTAAGATATGAGGATTATGAAAATAGCATTCATGTATAAAATGTTTTGGCTCAAAAATTTCCAAAACTTCTAAATCAATTTCACAGAAATTTAGATATGGTGTAAAATTGTATCTGAAGTTGTACATGTGAAAGTTTGATGAAGATTGATCGAATCGGTCTTCAGTTACGCTCAATTTAAGGTCGACAACAGAAAAATAACCTCAATTTCAGGTTATGTTGACTTGGATTGGTGCATTTTTCATATGCGTTTATGCATTGTGTCACATTGGTGAGTGAGTTTAAACTTGATACTGGTATGTAGAGTCTACTTGTTATTTGTAATTATTTCATCATATTACGGTTATAACTTAAGTTCTTACAAACAGAAAATACATCAATAAAAAAATCCCTCTTAATACTTAGGCTTCCAAATTTTTAAAAATTAGGAAATATTCTTTTATAGCTTTTTATGATTTCAACATTTGTTTGTATCTCAAATTATACTTACAATCGGCTTCGTAGATTAGAAACTATAAGTAAATTTTATGACAATAATCAAGTTATAAAGGAGTTTCCCTTGAAACACCTTTATTACGTTATAGACATTAACGACATTGATAAAATCCAGCCAGTTATAAACTAAAAGTCATAATAATGCCCAGTACTATGAATAAAACCGCAACATAAGAAGAATGATAGTCACGTAGGAACAAATAACATCAAAAGCTAAATGATCATAAACATAACATAAATACTAGGACGATGCACAACTTCTAAAGAGAAGCCTGGTCCTGAGTATCACTATTAGGTTCCAAGATCCAATACGTGAACCCGCTTTAACCGCCTTGTACTTTCCCCACTGTCTAAGAGGTTAACAGCTAGATAAGTAATATGGTTGTTAAGCCTCATTTTGTAATTAGCTTCAAATCGATCGCCTTCCTCTCAAATACACAGTAACCCTAAGTACTCGTGAATTTCTTTGTTCCGTACGAACCGTGGCGCCTGTGTAATGCATCTCGTAAATTTATTCTGGAAACGCTGAATAATCTCTATATTGCTGACCCAGAGTTGGATTCTGTATCCCCAAACCGGTTTTAGAATCGCTTTGTAGAGAACTAGCTTGTTAGATAGGAATAGCTGCGATTTCCTGCCTATAATAACCAGTATAATTATCTGTCCCATCCCGTGGAGTCCCACCCCAAACTTTTACCAAAAAATTGCCCCATATACACAAGTCTCTGTGCTAATGTCATCCAAATCGGTTTATTTAGTTAAAAGTAATTAAATTTCAAATATATCAACCCACATGTATACATACTTTTGAATATTACCAACCATTCTTTTTTGTTTTTTTGGGTCCTTGGGTCATAAAAAATCGAGAAATGATAAACCCATACCCCATTTTTTGACTGGTTACCCCACCTTTCTTCTTGCAATGTAGCTCTAGAGCTATGATGCCAGAAAAGTAAAAGTGTTTAGAACTGATGATGAAATTGTATGCATTTACCCCTTCCCGCATCAATCAATTTCCACCATTTCAACTAAGGTTCACATTCCATTCAAGTCAGTGGTAGCTAAGAAGTTAAGTTGTATAGTCATTTAATGATTTTCTTTCGCTACAGAAATCATACTAAAAATAAAGACATTTATATACAGCGTGCATTGTTGATTTGTAAATAAGTGTATAGTACAAACTATTCATATTACGAAATAAAAAACCTACAAAAAATCTCTAACATTGTATTATATTATAGAGTCCATTGTATTTTTTCTCGCAACGGACTTTATTTTATATATTTTCCAATACTAAAATTATTCTTGATTCAGTTTAAAGTAATAATAATAATAATATAATATTTCTTAGTCACCTTTTGGCTCTGTTCTGTTTTTAATAAAAGTCAAATCTCTTAAGTTCTCATGTTCAGTTGAGGTTTTGTTAAAGAGATTTTCCCAAAATTAAATTCTCTAATAGTTTTGTTGCAAATTTTCATTTGTTTACTGACATTTTAACGTTGTTACTGTATGTTACATTTAAAAATTTGTGTTTTACGACATCAGTTATTTGTTTTTCACAATAATTTTCTAAAAATTCAGAATTAGCTTGTTTCAATCAGGATCTGCTTTGGGACATGTTTTATTTAATTTTCACGTTAAAAATATCAAATTTATCTCTTATTTAAGTTAATAGAATTAGAAAGAAAGTGTGGTTTTATTTTATCCTTGGAGTAGGAATCAGGGCGAAATATTTTGCAAACTACAACTAAAAAACGAAGCACTTACGGATCCATGTTTTTATTTTCACTTAAAGATGAACTTTTTTCCGTTTCTTTGTGATGAGACATTCTATTTTTGTAAGTGAGGCACTCTATTGTTGTAACTGTAAGACTTTCTGGGAAAGTGTACAGTTGAAACGTACGCGCGCGCGCGTCTGTATATATATATATATATATATATATATATAACACAGTCTCTAAAATTTGGGTGTTTAATAAATATTTATTGTTACAACCAGGTGACATGCAGTGCATTTTATTATTTTTCTAAATAACCAATCTTATAAATATTTTCAAAAAATGTGCATACTTTTCAAAATCTCTTATCCCTTACGACAGAACTAAGAATAATATACTATCCACAACTAAAAGTACCTAGTTATGTAAATTTTCACAACCTATATAAAACTTGTCCATTTGAAAAGGTTTTTCGTAGAAATGAGGTTATTAGGGAGAAACGTTTATCATCTATTTTCATAGATGTACGAGTTAACTAATTTTTTTTCCTAGAAGAACTTAAAAATTTAGTTGAGGTGTTTTGTAATTTCATGGTATCTTATATCAGAGTACCTTGGTAAAAACTTGAATTGAGATGGACTTTTATAAATTTTTACTGGCTTAATGGAAGTTTTTTTTTTCATTATTTACTCGTAGTAAATTTATTAAACAAATAAGGTTGTGGAGATAAAAATCATTTGTAATCTTTTATCACAGGAGTGTGATTTTAAATTTTAAGCTGCATAAACAAACATTTTAATAATTAAACTTTCTGTATGTTGTTCAGCAACATCGTTATAACTTTTTTCTGTACAGAAAAGTAAAGATTGAAAATTCTGTAATAATTAATATAAAATTATATCCGAGTATCGATACCCTTTATATAAATAAGACTGTGACAAGCTACAATACAGTAAAGTAAAAGCAAGGCTACCAGAAGCACTGGTTGTGTCGCTATCTCACAAACAGAATTGAATCTTGTCTGGAGTCAATCCAATTTGAGTCCCAGGGGCCGTGCAACTACAAACATGTTTTCCACCCTTATCCACAACCAAGTCAAACCCTCAGGACTCTAAGCACGTAGTAGACAATACCGCAAAGCGTGCTTCAGATGAAAATGTTGCTAACCATGTGGTGAATTTAAAATTAAATAGTATTTACATTTTACAGTGTAACAACAAAACATTGCAGAATATAAAGGAGTAGTATAATTGCTTTATTACATACTGTATACATACAGTATGCATATATATATATATATATATATATATATATATATATATATATATATATATATATATACATATATAATCGCGTTGTGTTTTATTCATAATATTAATTTATTTTAAAAAAATAATTCTCATACCAACACCTAAATTTACATTCGTAGGGAGTCGTGATATTTTACGGTATTTACGTAAGTAATTACTTTACTTAACTTATTTTACATAACTAATTTTAAATTAATTTTATATAAACTAATTTTTTATAATTTTACTAGAAAAAAAATACATCTGTACAACTTTATTTAAGTAGATTTCATAAGAAATCTACCTATTGTAATGGTACCGTGATTCGATTTCCAGAAAATTTCAACATACCTTCGCGTTTCACGTCCCCAGACCACAAAACCACCGTCACTTCAAAAGTTTATATATACAATATTTCACTTTCCTGTGGATACGATAACTGCCGTAATTTTACTCCAATCACTTTCAAATTGTAAAGTAAAATATAACGACCCAAAATCTCGATCGAATTCGTTAATGGGCCAAATCGGACCATGGGGGTGGCTATGGGGGAGCTTTTTCGAAAAAACAAAATATCGCTATCACATTCTTATTAAGTAAAATATCGAATTCGTTTAAAGTTCCTACTATTCTTTGGATAAGGGCCTAAAACTAATCGAAGTAAAGGTTTTGATATCATCAACCATTAGCCCAGGGGGTGGAAAAAATGGGGATTCAAAGACAAAAATATCATAACTCCCTCAATAGGATCAGTATCGAATCGGTTTAAAGTGGTCTTTAGTCCTCTAAACATTACCTAAAACTTTTGTCTGGAACAATTTTTGATATGACCAACTCTTACGGCAAGGAATGACCAAAATGTTTCGGAATTTTAACAAGATGTAAGGTCGAAATTAACATTTGTAACCAGTATACAGGAGTTCAAGAATTACTCAGGAATTATTATTAACTTTTACTTATACGATACTCCAGAAATCTAAAACTTTTGTTAATCAGCAACTTACGAATATATGAATAATACTGATCTAGTAATACGAGTAATTAAGGGACTTTTACTCTATCCTAATATTTCATATAAGATTGTTGACTTAATAATTGTATAAATACTTGATGTTTATAAAAACTAATATTTCAGCAATTGTGTTACTGTCCACTTTATTAAAAATTGGAGGATCGTATCTCACTTTCAAATGAAATACGTTTAAATGAACTGCAGCAAAAAATGTGTATGTGTAATTTAATAGGCGTACAAGAAAGTCATGTGGTGTTCACATTAGATTTTTTATTTTTTTTAAATCAGTTTTTTTTTAATTTACTGCACATTCATTACTTATTATTTTATTAGTAAAATACTTTTATAGATTTTTTTTTAATATTTATAATAATGAGCACTGCTCAGACCTATGTGTCATCCACCGTAAAGTAAATATTAGTTACCGGAAAGTGGAAAATTTTCTAAGTTTTATAAAGATTATGTTATGTTGACACTTTATTAAAAAAATAAATATGATTATTAACCACTAGAAGCATCCAGATGTATATCTCAAAACTGTAATCAATCAAATTTCTATTTAATAGTTTATAAAAAATGGATAGGCTATACAGGAGTAATTCCTGAAAGAATACACTACCACTTTTATTTCTATGTATTTATTTATTTATTTTTTAATTTGTCACTTCCAATATCGATTATTCTGTTCATTTTGATGATTTTTTTAAAAATATTAATTTTTATTTCATAAAAATTAAATTTAAAAAATGTACCGGATTAAATAGTTTACTATGTAAAAAAAACAAGATAAATAAAATGGAAGAATGGGGAATTTAATAAATTTTATATTTACATTGAATGAAATACAAATTTAAAAAAAAAGAAAAGAAATAAAACGTAAAAATATCATGTATATTCTAATCGTGTTGTAATATTTATTTAAACGAGTTCACCTCATTCATCTCATTCTATGAAGCAATACCTAACGGTGGTCTCGGAGGTTAAAAAAAATAATAAATAAAAACGAGTTCAAAACGGAATTAACCATGAAAATGAATGAAATAATCCTATACGTATATATAGAGTGAGAATATTACTACTTAATTAGGAACACGTTATTCCACTTTTTCTCCCTAATTAATATATATATACATATATATTTCATTTTGTTTTACCTCATAAAAAATTATTTTACAGAATATTTATAAGTATAAATCGCTTAAAATTTTACAATATCGAAAATTCAATAATGTTGCAAGTGGTGTAAGTGGTTATATTGTAAGTGGTTTTTTAAGTTAAAATCGAGAAAAAATTTATTACGGTTTTCAATTATGAATTAAAATATAATATTTCTTAATCTACACGAATGTTTTAGCAAATAATTTTAATAAGAGTAAAAGTTGTCAACGATGATGGTGAATGTTTATGGGATTTGTAATTTTTTAATCTTTTAAAGGATTTTATATATATCTACAGGGAGAGAGAGAGAGAGAGAGAGAGAGAGATTAAGATTTAGACTGCAAATTTATCTGAAGTTTTACAACGATTACGTTTCGTATCACTTTTTAAAACAAATACATATAATTATTAACCACGGAAGGTCCCAGGCGTATATGTGAAGTACTTTACCCTATACATATATTTTTTTTTTTTTTTTTAAGTATGTCGTGGATGTATTTTTTATAAACTACTAAACGTATAAAATGCACTAATAGTACATTTATTATACGATTCTACTTGTATACGTTCTATTAAACGGTTATTGTACTTTTTTTCTTTTATTAAGTAAAATATAGAGTATTTCAATTTCTTTTTCTTTTTGCCTAAGTCAAATTTAATACGATATTTTAGATATATTAAAAATCCGCAAAATAATTTTTATTTCCCGAGTATTAAAATGATTGCATACTTGCGTTAATAACTCAGATTAATTTGTAGAAACAATCGGATATTTTTCAGTTTTTTACTTTCTTGTAAGAAGTAAAGGAATTATCCATTTTGACCATCCCTGAATCCATTTTGACTAGTTTCGGCGTGACTTCTGTACGTACGTATGTTCGTATGTATCTCGCATAACTCAAAAACGATTAGCCATAAGATGTTGAAATTTTGGATTTAGGACTGCTGTAACATCTAGTTGTGCATCTCCCCTTTTGATTGCAATCGACTGAACCAAAAATGTCCAAAAGAACCCTTTTTCTTAACTGCAGTAATAAACCCTCGTTGAGAGTTTTTCAACGATATATCATAAGTGGTACTTATTTTCATTGGTTCCAGAGTTATAGCCAAATAAAATTTTATTAATCAAATATTTGGATCTTACAAGGGGTAGGCACATCGGTTCAAATCCGACTTCACCTCCTTTTTTTTAATTTAAATATACAGATTTATTAATAATTATTAACCTCTGATTGTAAAACAATTTTTACAATAATTTAATAATAACAATAAAAAAAATATGAAGAAATATCAGAAGTTATTAATGCAATAAAATTTTATTTACGTTTCATTTTAAAACAAATGTGTATATGTAGTTTAATAGGCGCACAAGGAAGTCATGTGGTGTCCACTACAGGGTTTTTCATTTATTCAAACCACACTCTATTTTTATGTTTTTTTTTTAAGTTGTAACATTAGCAATGATTGTATTTTGTAAATAATTTATTATTGATTCTATAAATGACAGGCTTTTAAAATTTAATGTTTGGAAATTAATTTGAAATATTTGTCAATAATTGTTAGTACACTGTTTCATCAAATCTTTTTCATGCTATTTTTATAAATTAAAAAAAAAAGGATAATAATAATAAAGGTTAGAACTCAACAGGGGCGTTTTCATTTTATTTTATTTTATTTTTTTGAAACTCAAAACATAATCAACGGAAACTTTGCTTTGGAATGTTTGAACGTATTTTAAACAAATATTACAGGATTAATCGTCAATTACTAAAGTTCATCGAGAAACTAAAATAGTGTGAGTTTTGATCAATGTTTTAAAAAATAAAGACCCGATCATTTAATATCTTTTTTATTTTCTACTTTTTGTTATTTTCATCGTATTTATTTTACATTACGGATATTTATGTGAAAATAAGAAATAACTTTTTAAAACATGCACTTTTTAATTTATGATAGATTGAAAATAAACTTAACTGTGAAAAGGAAAAATAATATTTGTCATTACACAAAATGACAGAAATTTGTTGTTCATATCCATTATTTACTATGCAGATACATTTTACGAAGGAGGGCATGATGTTAACAATTTTCTATCTGTTTATTCTGGTTCACCAATTTATTTTATTTAATGAAAAGTATTAACCTGGTAAATATTGACTGAATAATTATTACAAATCCTTAAATAGAAGAGTGTTCATAGCAGATTTCCTTTTTAGATGAAAAACAAAACAAATTAAATAGAAAAATGATGTTGTTATTTAAAATAGAAAATATAATTATAGCTATATGTAATTCATAATCATAAATACGCTGAAAAAACAATAAAGACTAATCTTTTGTAAGGAAATGGTACATTTAATAATAACTTTATTTTACTGTTTGTAATAGTGAGTGATTTATGTAAAAAGAAACATGTATACTTGAAAGTTATTAAAAGACGAATTATTTATTAAAATATCTATTAAAATAATAAAAACAATATCAATATTTTTATTCAAAAAATAAATATTTATCTAATATATTATTTCTTTATTTTTCTACTTCATACACTTGTTTTATATGCAAAAAAAATCTTGTTTTACATCTAAAAATAGTAACTAGACAAGAAAATAAACGGAATATGTTGAAAAAACTAAACTTTACTTCCTCGATTCTACCACCCAGCTTAGTCACTAGGCCAACCACGCCTCTCCACCCACTCAATCTTTCTCTAAAATCATTTCCATTAGAGTTGACTGTCGGGCTACGTAACATCGGTAGAAAAGCAGAGAGCAGAAAAGTGAGATATACTACTGATGTACAGAATTAGTAATTCAACCAACTGTCCGCACTTTTATGGTTTACTTCTAAGGTTTTCCTTAATGACGTAAAGCAGAATCGGCACTATTTCCATTAGTTATATACTGGTAATGTATCTTTCCTTAGTAACAAACATGCAAGCATCCACACGCTTACGAATCCAAATCACGCAAGCACACGCGCACTCATACATAAACCATTTTATTAAAAAAACAATACTACATCTGTGAGTAATAAAAAATAAAATAATTCATTAGGCTGCATATGATGTTACAGAATTTTTTAATACTTAGGTACAGCTTAAAATTCTAACCCTTGCGTCAAATATAAAACTTCAAACAATTACACCCCTAACGATCTTATCTGTTTTCTTATTTAAAAGCATTTATCAACAAAAAAAAAGTAATAATAATAATAAATAATTTTAAAAAATCAGTTCTGTGCAAGAAGACCAACCGAATTTTCCTTTATTTACTTTGTTCCGATGTTCCAACTTGGAACCGTTGAGATGTGAAACACCACAAGATTAAACCCATAATACGCGTTCTACTCACATCAACCCAGAGACCAATTTTCTCTTCGTGTAATTCATGGGGATTAGTTATGGGCCACAATCCTGTATTTTGTGAATTAATATACCCTCCCAGATGAAACCACGCTTCATCCGTAACAAATCCGCTTCAAACGTAATGTCGAGGATACCTTTCTTTCTTTCTTTTTCCTGTTTAGCCTCCGGTAACCTCCGTTTAGATAATTCTTCAGAGGATGAATGAGGATGATATGTATGAGTGTAAATGAAGTGTAGCCTTGTACATTCTCAGTTCAACCATTCCTGAGATGTGTGGTTAATTGAAACCCAACCACCAAAGAACACCGGTATCCACGATCTAGTATTCAAATCCGTGTAAAAATAACTGGCTTTACTAGGACTTGAACGCTGGAACTCTCGGCTTCCAAATCAGGTGATTTAGGAAAACGCGTTCACCGCTAGACCAACCCGGTGGGTTATGTCGAGGATACCTACGGAATATTTGTCTATGAGGCGTTTAAAACCATCGACAATAATTTAGTCTTTGACATGATCTGTAGGTTTCTATTCTTTAGCACACATTACTTTGTAGGGGAAAAGTTTCAGTACTTTTCTTACAGCTTTATGTGCGATAAACAGTCAGATATCTTGCTGCTGTGCTAACTTACGCATTGACTTTGATGGGCTTTCGGCCATAGCATCCAAAATATTTTTCTTCGAAAAATCGGTAAAAACTTTCAAGAATGGTTTGTTGAATCATTAAAACTACAACAATTAGCACAAATTCAATTTTATGCTAAGGTCCTTTGTTTTATATCTGTTAACCTAGTTAAAAACATTTCAAATGAAATATATTGGTTTGGTTGACTAGTTAAGCAAAATATTTTCATAAATGCTTAAAGGTTTTTCTCCCTATCACCGGAATAATCTTTAAAATTATTTCCTGTCCAATAAATCTTTATTTAGAATATTTAATAACATTTCTCGAACTAAAAAGTTAAAACAGTAATTAAAAAATTATACAGAATTTATATTTTTATGAAAAATGGCATTTTTATTACCTTTTTATGCCTCATGTGATTTGAAAACTGTCCCAAATTTATAAAACTTCATTAAAATAAACTACATTTTCTATGAAAAAGGATCAAGAAATGATTGACACCCTTATGGGCTTCCTTGTGAAATGAAATTACTACAGATCAACGACAAAGAATAAACAGATAACCTCTTAATGGGCTTATAGTACAAATCACCCAATGTAGTCCTGATTGTAGCGAGCGTAATCAGTTGTATTTAGAGAAGATGTCATCTTGCTAGCCGTAACGTCGTTGGATGGTCGCTAGACCGACTTCAGCCGTTTCACTGAGCAAAGCTGAGCCGATTCTCTGATGAACGACCAACCCACAGGGGTCTAATCCTGATCGAAACCAATCTTTACTCCTGGCGTTACCCAGTTCTGACCGATATTATAAAAAATAAAGATTTCCGACTAATTTACTTAAAATATGATATACTGCATCAATTTTTACTTTGTAGGCATCACAGCTCTAGAACTATGCTGCAAGAAGGAAAGTATGGTAATCAGTAAAAAAATAGGGTATGGGTTTTTTGCATTTCTCAATATTTCATGGCCCAGGAACCCCATAAAACAAAAAAAGTAGGGGGTAATGTTCGTACATGGGTGTAGGTATATACGAGTGTTGGCGTGTTTGAAGCTTAATAATTTTTGACTGGATGAACTGATTTTGATGAAATTTGGCACAGACTCGTGTATAAGGACAAACTTATTGGTAAAAGTTTGGATTCATAACTCCAGGAAGTGACGTCGATAGTTTCTTTAGGATCAATTTTCTCAAAATATTTCAAACACAACCCCATTTTATATTACGCTCAATACATGCACACATGCTTAAATTTCTATTTTAAAATAATTTGCCTAAAAATTCTCCCCTTTCCCCAAAAATCGAAATAGTTATTCTTTTATTTATTGCATATTTTTAACCGAATTTTTTAACGTCTTCCTAGGCATAGTAGTAGTGCAACCCACCGGATTGGTCTAGTGGTGAACGCGTCTTCCCAAATCAGCTGATTTGGAAGTCGAGAGTTCCAGCGTTCTAGTAAAGTCAGTTATTTTTACACGGATTTGAATATTAGATCGTGGATACTGGTGTTCTTTGGTGGTTGGGTTTCAATTAACAACACACATCTAGAAATGGTCAAACTACAGAAATGTACAAGACTACACTTCATTTATACATATCATCTTCATTCATCCTCTGAAGTATTATCTGAAAGGTAATACCGGAGGCTAAACAGAAAAAAGAAAAGGCATAGTAGTAGTAGTAAGTGGTTCAAAAAAATATACTTTGGGTGCAATAATGGGGGCGGGGAGCCGATCAAAGTTTAAAATATAGATTTCTTTTTGTATTTTTCAAACTTTTTTAGTTTATTTAAACTTTAATTATAATATTACAATAGAATTTCATGATAATTCATCATTGCCAGGAAAGTAACAACTTGTCAGCTATTTTTGTTTATATATTATTAGTCTTAAGTAAAATAATAAATTATAGCATTGTAGTATATCAATTAATATTCTTAATTTGACAGTTATTTATTATTATTATTGTATATAATTATCTTTGTTTTTGTTGTTGATTATAATAATTCTAACCCATTACAATAACATTATTAAAACTGCGTAAGTCAATCTGTACTTTTGTACAAAGAGTACTGATAAATAAGAGTAGCAAATTAATAACTTTGAAAACTGACGTAAACTACAGTTTTATGCAGCAAAATGATATTTTTATTCAGCATAGTTGAGACAGTTTCAATTAAGTTCAGTTCAGACAGTGTTTCAGTCTGCAATTAAGTGCCGTC
Organism: Lycorma delicatula; assembly: GCF_047948215.1. Classification (NCBI taxonomy): domain Eukaryota; kingdom Metazoa; phylum Arthropoda; class Insecta; order Hemiptera; family Fulgoridae; genus Lycorma; species Lycorma delicatula. The sequence continues at coordinate 92,608,552 of NC_134460.1, forward strand.
GGAACGACGTATGGCAGAGGCGCCATATAGCTGACAGCGTCAATTATTAACAACCAAGTCAATGATCTCATGCGACTACCGTGTCCAGTAATTTATTTATTATTCATTGCTTCCTATAAAATTATTTCCTAATCTTATTTTTATTCAAATATTGTAAAAATAATGTTTATATATATATATATATATATATATATATATATATATATATATATATATATATATATATTATAGGTTATGTTTAAAAATAAATTAAAATATAATTTATCTTCTCTACCTTAACTTTTTAAAAAAATTTTAAATAAAATTTGACCAGTTGAAAATAAAAACGAGGAAAAAGCCCCAATTTAAATAATTCTAATTTTAGGAAGAATAACAAGAAATTATTTTCTAATACGCATATTTCAGGAAATACGAGAAAGTTAATAAAGTCTGACATACAGTTAATAGGATTATGAAATGAGTAAACAAGACCCTCCTGACCCAATACAAAATGTGCCCTTCTATTTTTAGGAGAAGGGCCATAAGATTATGCCTGATCACTCGATCGTTTTTTTTCTGTAACTACTAAATATTAGAGATAATGAAACATTTCTTCCGGTTAACCTTTACTAATCATTAAAGAACTGCGATATAAACAGTCACAACCCGTATTGAGTATAATAACTTTTAACGTTATGAGAATAAATAAACCTATTATGCACCTCGAAACTAGTTACTCTCGGCTAAGAGAAGAAACCCGAACAATGTATGAACCACTAAACGACATAAATTGCCTAACTTATATTTGGCAATTATTTCCTTAATCAAATAAATCCACCCAAATTAAGTAGTTTTGGATCGGGATAGATATCCAATGTAAGGAACTGAAATGTTAAAAAAAAGAGACTGGTAAAAGAAAGATATTTTAAAGATCTCTTCCCGGAATAAGTAAATAATGTTGAACACTAAGGTAAATATGTTTACAGACTATACCAGAAGGGCGGGGAGTGTTATGAGGATAGAGGAACAGAGAGAGATTTGACAAAGAAGATAGTCAGGAAGTTATGAAGGCTAATTATAGAGGAGAAAGCCAAGGTTTACGGCGATTTATATCGTGATAATTCCGCAGAACTTTCTACTTTGCATATTTTTCGGCTAGGTCTACACTGCGTTCCTTAGTCTGGCATATGAAATAAAGAGCCAGAATATTCAAAGAGCAGAATATTTAAAAAGCCTGTTTTTTTAGATTCTACTTATATATTATTTATAATATTGTTTTATTATTTTTCTACATTATTTACATTTTAGATTACATTATATACAGATTTAATAAAGTTTTTGAGACTTCGTAATAGCAACCAGAAATTTTCTCGTGTTTAAGTTCAAAATATGACGCATGCAGAAATTTCACAAATCTTTCCATGTACGTGATTGTGCATCTGTGATATTATGAAAAAGAAAACATTATTATTATAAAACTATTTTTTTTTTTTTTTAATAAATAAATAAAGATAAATCCTAAAAAAACTATATAATATAATAAATAAAATTTTTAATTAGTTTAAATTCAACTTTTTTTTATGAAGAAAAAATATAGTCGTTTGAAAGTATCAAATGTTAATTATGTTAAATCATTTTCCCGACTATAGTTACTTTGTAGTAGTTACAGCTATAAAAAGGAAAGCATATAAATTGATCCAAAATTTCTATGTCCAGTTTTTGTGAAAGTCATTTCATGACTTCCTAAGCTCAAAAATATTTTTAAAAAAACCAAGAAATCTCTTTAAATAGTATGTCGAAATACGTACGTAACTAATTGTGTTGGCCTATATTTTAATTAATATCTCGGGCTCAATATTAATTCTTCAAAAATTTCTATATATATGGTAAATTGGTGGCATTACATTTTGAATAAAATTAAAAAAAGGAAGAAATAACTTTCGCCATTTTGAACTTTTGATTTTGATCATAGAAAATTTTGGTTTACTATGATAGAAGTTCTTATGTTATATATAATTCCAATGTTTGAAGGCGATCACATTTAGGGGTGGGGGATGTTCAACATTATTTATAAGACGTTTTTGTCCCATATCTTGGGAATCCGATGACGAAAAAAGTTGAAATTTGTAACAAATATTTGGTATGTATATATATATTCCCAGATTTTCCCTGATTTTCGATCCCATCGTACAAGGGTGAATCACGGTACTCGTATTTTTTTATTTCCCCCCTCCACCGGCTATAGATATTCAGAGAGTTTCGGGGATGTTGGCCAAATTTAAGTAACCGATTCAGGATATCAAAATAAACAAAAACGTTAGGCGAACAAATGCTCTATCTTACTTCTTTTTTCCGTCTGTCCGCTTTTTTTTTAATGAAACATTTAAAACATAAAGTATATTTTTTTTAAATTTTAAAACCAAGTTGAAGAATATACGCTAAATTATAATATATATTTTATATATAACCAGCTGACCCGACAATGGTTCACTATTGCTAGATTTGAGTATATTATATATAGATTAAATGAACACAATTGAAAATTTGATAAAACATTAAAAAATGAACATTACAGGACTTCACAAAATTTAACCTTTCCTTTTTTCCCTTTTTCCCTTTTTCAGCTTTTTCCGCGCGTAAATCGGTACAGCAGTTTTTTAGTCTATAGTGGACATACATACAAACATTCCCTTTTATATATATATATATATATATAGAAGAAGAAAGTCTGTTTGTATATTTGTTTGTTTCGTAAATATCTCGACACCGGCGCCACCTAGTGGGTATAGTTTTTTCAAAAATGTTTCTTTCACGTAACTAATATATATTCTGAACATGAGCTAAATCGGTCCATAAAAAGTTTTTCTAAATAAATCAATCCCAACATCAACTAGCGGGTCCATTTTTCGCAAAAATATTTCTTTTCGCGTTAACTAATATATACTTTGAATATGAGCCAAATCGGACTATAATTGCAATTTTTCGAAATATCTCGATCCCAGCGCCACCTTGCGGGTCCAAACTAATTCAGAAACCTTCGCGGACGTGCGAAAAATAACTCACCAGTTTCATTGCAATCAGATGAATGGTATAGGAACGCATACGGAACAAACGAACATTCATTAATATACATATATATATCTGATTAGCATGTTAACCTTTAAACTAACGAAATATAAAAACATCAATATCTTTGTCTTAAAAAGCATATTTATTATATATTAAAATAACAACTGTTAGAACAATTTTTAACTTAATTTTATACTCGTACATTTCATTTCTTCTTAATAGAATTTTACATAGTAATGGAAGAAGATGTTGAACCGGATACATATATCTATCAGAACAATCTCGACGGCTCTGTTACCAATCAGTGTAAAAAGTATGTAAAAATACCTAAACTTATTAGTTTAAAAAAACTTACTCTCAATCTACAGTTTAATTATAATTATCGCTTAAATATGAATTAGATTTTAATTTATAAGATTTTTATTTTTTTATTTTCCTTCTTTTTCGATCCCTAGCTGGGGTTTGAATTGGATCGACTACTAAGCCCGGACGTTCCGTGGGTGTCAATGGTTTTCTGATTTCATTAACAAGACGCTTCCATGCATGGCAATCCATGACCTCATTAAGGTTTAGCCTGCGGTTTTTTATATTATCCTCAATCTGCCTGATCTACGCCTTCTTTGGAGTTGTTCGTTGGCTCTCCAATGGGTTCAAGCCAGAGCAGTTTGTACGGTAGTCGATTTCCATTCATTCTGCAGACTTGGCCAAATCATCACAGTCTACGTTTTTTAATCTGTTCCTCGATTATTGGCGGCTGTTGATCTCAGTGACGGCAGATATCCTCATTTCGGATGTGATCGCGAAGTGAGACTCTGATGATCTGGCGTAGGCATCGCATTTAGAACACCAAGTTTGCTCAGGTCTGTCTTAAGTAGTATTCACGTTTCTGCTCCATACAATAAAATTGGCAGGATCAGGGTCTGGAAAATACGAACTTAGGTCTTCAGCGAGATGTTGCTTCCACAAGTAACACTTCAGAGAAGCAAATGATGCGGTTGATTAACCAATCGGACTGTGGATTTCCACCGTTGCTGCTACTTTCTTTTCCTGGACCAGTATGTTCAAATATTTGAACACATGTTTAATTTGAATACCATTAATTGGACGATGCGCGTGAGCCGTCTGTTGTTAGTACATTTGTCTTCTTTGCATTTATTTTCAGGCTATAAGATTGGGCAATGCGGGAGATATCAAAGATAATATCAGCGGTGGCCTCAGCATCATTGATATTCTCTATATATATATTTTTTTTTTTTTAGAAAATACAAGATACCATAACAAAAAAAGTCCAGGGAGAAAATCTTCTATATTTGATAATAATCAAATAAGGATAAGGATAGGGTTAATTATATTTCCTATTTCTTTTTCAATATTATTTTTGTTTCAAATTTTTATTTACAATCGGTTACATTTTTGAAGGAACCTTAAGTAAAATATACCATACATATTAAAATGGAATCCCCATTGAAATACCTCAAAAATGTATACTATCATTATATAGAACTGCTGGGGGTAAAACGTAGAACGTACACAAGATAGTTTTGAAGAACTGTAGTATCAGTAGTACAATATGAAACAATAACAATAGCAAGAATCATAAAAAACAGTAGAATGAAAAACACTTAGAAAAGAAAAAAGAAAATTAAAAGAGAGAGAGAGAGGGTAAGGGAATTACCCTCTGATTAATGCACAACACTCAGCAGGTGTAATTACACTATAGTTACGAAGGTCCAGAACGTGTAAGTGCTTAATCTTCCAACATTCTGTGTAGGAGGTTTACGGCCAAGTGGTTAAGTATTTATTTAGCCATTTTTCAATATTTATTTGAAGAAGATTTTTAAAGAAGGTTTGATGGTTGAATTGTGTGTCGGAAGAGTAAGACTGAATAGTGTCTTATCAGTAATTTATGATACACGAATATCGTAGGTATTATTGGCTGATAGCTTAGATGGGTTGTAGTTGCTATTAAAAAATATAGTTTATGAAAAAGAAAATAAAATTTATGAAAACAAAATTTTGTTAAGAAAACTAAATATATATTAGTAAGAAAATAAAATCAATGATGATGGCCTTTTTACTGATAAAATTCCTCTTGAACTAGTATCAAGTTTTATATGCTTGGAATGGTGCTTGAGGGAATATCTGAATCACTTACGAAAAACAATTAGAATAATTTAACCAGATCAGATTTTTGGTGAATAAGGTTTGTGCGGATTGGCTTTTCGATTTAATAAGGTTTCGGTGAATAACTTCTATGCAACCATAATTTAAAGTATAATGGGAACTATTATTAAACTATTATTAATCTTCTCTTTGCTGTTACATGTTGAGTTTTGAACTATATCGTATTCTACAACTGAAAAAAATGAGGACTATCAAAAAGATTATTAAAATTAAGCCTATCGAAAGGGATTTAAAATTAATTGGAATAATAAAGTTCGGAGTGGGGACATACTCAAAAGTCTACCATAAGGATAGTTAAATATTATTAAGAGGAAAAAGCTGGAATATTTTCCTCATGTGGTGGACATTCAGAGAAATAACGGCTTCTTTATCAATTTAATTTGAAGGAAAATCACGGTAAACCGGCTCCAAATCAAAGGAAAATCTCACGGTTGAGGAATTTAAGCAATGGTTTGCCGAGTCAACTAGCTCTTAATTCTGGTCAGCTGAAGACAAATTTGTAATTGTCCAGGTGGTTGATAACGTTTGGTAACAGACATAGTTCAAAAATAAAAAGAAGAGATGCGTAAAAAGGCTCAAAAATAACATCCATACGCATCTCGATTGAAAAAAAAATCATAATTATCTACAGATAATAAATAATTAATTTAAAAATAAATTTAAATACTAAAGCGAAACATATTAATTTATTTTTTTTAAATATAAATTAAATCTTACTATATATGAGACAGATATTTTTATGTAGTCCCGTATTATAAAATCTAAATAAAATGAAAAAAATATTATTACTTAAACTTATTTCAATGAACTGAAAATTAAATTTGTAAATCTGGAAGAAAACGAACTGAGTTTTCTTGAAAGGCAGTTAACACGTGTTGATTGGAATGTGACACTTTTAACTAACACTCTTTGTCGTCAGTCAAAGATTATTTCCTTCTTACGTACTACATTATATTATATTTCAACGTGTACGTCGTTTGAAAGCCGTAGCGTCAGATATTATCAGAGTTCGTATAACCTGTTTTTATCGATATTCATTCATGTAAACTGAATTTTTTATGAAGTAATAAAATACATATAATTTCTTGTTAATTCTAACATATTTTCACTACTCTGGTTTTGCTCATTATAAGAGTACGTTAATCCTTGTACGTAACCAGTAGTTTTCATTAAAATTTTGGCAAAATTAGATTTCTTTTTCGTAGATTTTTATAATTCATTCTATTTCTTTTTTTATGGAAATAATTGAGTCATTTAGTCATGAAATATCTATGTTCTATAAAAGTGATTTTAAACTAATGTAATATTTCACAAAGATTTATTTATATGCAGTTTTATTCATAGTATATAACCTATAACAGAATCACTTAGGCTATATCAAAGAAATTATTCCTATAGATCAAATTATATACAAAGGTTAACCTTTTAATAATTAATTAAAACACATAAAATCAAAGTTCTCATTATAAATAATTTTTAACTAGAAGGTAAAAATAATGTAATTAATATTTAAATTAAAAAGAAAATGTGTGACCTTGAATCGAAATGTTTATAAACATGATAAAAAAACTCAATTTTAAAGGGTTAGAAAAGATGAAACAACGATTAACTATGTATTATATCACCAGTTGCGCATGGCTTCGTTCAGAGAATTATGGATTTGTACCTAGAATAAATTTTCAAAAGAAACATTAAATTCTTGTTAAAATTCTATATAAGGTTGATATTTTAGTGGGAATATTGGCACAATGTCAATTTTGTTTAAATTAATCGAAATCTTGAATTAAGGCGTAACAATATTTCTCAACAAATAAGAACAATAAAATGACGGAGAAAATGGACCGTAATTGTCTCCTAGAATACAGTCATCCATTAATCATAGCGTTAAAATTTAGAGTTTACATACAAAATTTTGATCCATCTCCTAACACAAAAATATGTTTTGTTTTATGTTATGTTTTTAAAAATGATGAAACAGTTTCAATTTGTTTTTAAAGAATCTTCGCCAGTGTAACACCAGAGATATAGAATTTTTATAAAAAAAAAAATTGCACTCTCTTTTCACCCTATATCCTCAAAACATTCATCTATCCAAGCGGTTGAAGATATGCGTTGAGTCAAATCAGTTGGAACACTTTGTTTATATATATAGGATTTTTCAGCGCAAAAAGTAAAATTGCGATAAAACAAAAAGTATGAGTAATTTCAATCAGATTTATTTTTATGGCCTTCATCTGACGTAAGTAAGAGCAATTTATGACTTTTATAGGAATCAAATAAGCTCTGTTTAGGTGGAAAACATCTGTTAAAGTTTTTTTTAAAATTAATAAGGGTTTACGTCGGTTGCTGCCTTTCTCACACTCTGTTTAAGCTATAATTGGATAATGTATTGGACGAATAGCGACAAAAAATGTAAAAGGATGGGAGTGGAGATGAGTGGTGAGTATATATATATATACGTTGTTGTTTGCAGATGATCAGGAAGGTCATCATAGCATCAGATCGGTTTGAAATTAGTTATATGATAAGAAAATCGATGGAAACCTTTATTAAGTGAAGTTTGAAGATAAATTTTAATAAGACGAAGTATCTAGTGGTTGGTGCCAATGGAGATGACTTGACTATAGATGGGAATATCATTGAGGCATGTGAAAACTTTAAATACCTTGGCTCTATATTATCACAAGAAGGAATTAGTGTAAAATATATAAATTACCGAATAGCTTTGGGGTGGATATCTATCCAGAAATGCAATTATTTATGGTTGTCTGAAGGGATACGGAAAGCAACTAAGTATAGGTTGTAGAGTATTATTGAAAGCACTTTAATGTACGGGTCAGAAGCTTCGAGATGAGAGAAGATTGTTGGCTGTGGAGGTGGATGTGCTGCGCAGAAGTTCTGGAATTACTAGAATGCAGTGCGTGAAAAATGAGATCAGAAGAAGAATTGAGGCAACCGGTACAGTGATTGATGTTTTGGAGGGAAGAAAAATACAATGATACGGGCATGTTCGGAGAATGAAGGAGTATAGATGGCCTAGGAAGATGTTGGAGTGGACTCCAGGTGAGAGGAGAGAACGTGGACGTCTGGAGTGTTGGAAAGAAGGAATTTGGAGGAGGAAAATTGGCGGGATAGAAGAGTTTGACGGATGGAATGTGAGAGACGGCCTTTATAACTACAAACACTCTCTTAGAAAGATAATACTACAATAAATATTTTAAAATTTTAAATAAATGATTTTAATTAATTAAAAAATTAATTTAAAATTAGATATTTTAAATATTAAAAACTTGTTGCAGAATATAAAAAAAATTAAAAATTCAACAAAAATTTCAACATCAGATTACAAAAATTGTCATAAAAACTAACTTCATCATAAAAATTTTAATTCAGTTTTTGAAGAGTACATTAAATTTAAGTTTAATTAAGCTTTGAAGAGTACAAATATACATCTGAAATTCGAGTTGATGAAGTCCAGTAATAAAATTTAAAAACAAATTATTGTTAATTTTTGTTTTTTTACTCATAATTATTTTAAGAGAAAATTACTAATTCTTTGCTAAAAATTACAACAATTGGTCGTCGTTACTCTTTTTTTAAATTATTAAAACGGAAAAAAATTGGCGACGTAACTTTTTATAATAAACTGTTCATGCTATAAATAATTTTCCGGAGATTGTTTTAATTTCATTTTATCCATCAACGGTTGATCTTTGGCTTAACTTGAAAATCCTCAAAACAAAGAGAACTGATAAATTGACTGAAAATTTTATATTAACTATAAAATAAAATATAAAAAAATCTAAGGAAATTATACATATATATTTTATTTCTTATAGTGAGTTTTTTCTCTTTTACTCTACTTCTTTGATCTTTCTTACTATGTTTTGTTCTTTTTTTTCTTTAATAATATATTTTCTTTTTTATTTAAAAAAAAAGAAACCTTATCCACTGTAAGGAATCATATTGGGAATTTCATATATTCATGTTAGACAATATTTTGAGGAATGAGGAAAATACAAATAACGAAAAGAATTCTCAATACATACATATTGAGTATACGTAACATAAGTTTGGGTTTATATTTCAAATCTTCAATTGAACAAATCTTTTTTTTTCTATATCACACTTTTATAAAAAAAAATGCCTACACATTCCCGATAAATAGGTTAATAACATAGTAAAAAAACAGTAAAATAATAATTTAATGAGTCCTTTTCCTCTGTTTAATGTTTTTCTTCTTTTTTTTTATATTAAAATTCTTTTTATATATTCCTCTTAATAAGTAATTTATTCAATAAAAATAATAATTTTTAAAATAAAAACTGTATTTGTGGCTAATTAATTTATAATAAATTAATATTTATTTTTTTATTTTATAATTTATTTTAACTTTTGTAAAACCAATGACGTTTTAAAAATTAGGATTTTATTATTACCACAACTCTGTTTAAAAAATCTGATATGGACCCCACATGACTTCCTTGTACGCCTGTTAAATTACATACACATTTTTTTTTAAAATGAAAAGTACATAATTTTTTTTTACAATCAGAATTTAATAATTATTAATAAATCAATATATTTAAATTAAAAAAAAGCGAAAAAAGGAGATGAAGTCGGATTCGAACCGATGTGCCTTCTCCTTGTAAGATCCAAATATTTCATTAATTAAAGTTTTATTTCGCTCTAAATTCGGAACCAATGAAAATAAGTACTACCTATGATATATTGCTGAAAATCTCTCAATGAGGGCTTATTACTGCGGTTAAAAAAAGCCCAAAATCCACATTTTTGGGGGTTTTCGGCTTTTTGGACCCTTTTGGTTCAGTCGGTTGCAATTAAAAGGGTAGATGCACAACTAGATGTTACAACAGTCCTAACTCAAAATTTTGACATCCTACGGGTAACCGTTTTTGAGTTATGCGCACATACGTACGTACGTACAGACGTCACGCTGAAACTAGTCAAAATGGATTCAGGGCTGGTCTTAATGGATATTTCCGTTTAAATCTGAAAATCGAAATTTTTCGCGATCACAATATTTCCTTTACTTCGTGCAAGGAAGTAAAAATAAAAAATAAAAAAGTATTCATTGCCACTACCAAAATAACTGTTTACTGTGGTAAAAACAAAAATATCTTTATCAATTTATTTCCATTATTATATTTATTTATAAACAATAAATTATTTCTATTACCGAAATTAAAATAAAAAAATAATATGCTAAGGTTCTTTAATGATACGCTAATCTATCATCTGCGGATATGGAATGTTTCAACATAAACGTTTTAAAGCATTTAAGTCTCGACCATGACTAGAAATGCTTTTATTTTAGAATTGATCACGCTAAGTCGTATAACTAATCGTTTTGCTCCGTGATAAGCCTCGGTATTAATGAGCACTATCAACTTAATGAGCACTATCAACTTAACTTAGATCTACTCTTAACCTACTTAATATTCTGTCAAATTTCAAGCCAATAATTTTAAAATATAAGAACGTTATTTCTAATAAATAAAAACAACTTTGCTAAATTTGGGAAAAAATTAATTTAACAATTCTAAATAATTCCAAATTCTAGATGTTAGATTTGTATTTATATTTATATTTATCTGTATTTAAGTTACTGTTCATACATAAACAAATATTACTTTACATTGAACCTGATTATGAGAACGGATAGACGTAAAACTTAACCCATCTATTTATAATTATTGTTTGAATTGCCATCACGTCAGTAGATTCATCAACTTTACAAGAACTGAGAATAAAGCAGTAAGACTTTAAGTAAAGTTTATTATGTATAGACTTGGTTCTTATTGATCCTTCAATTTTCTATAACAAATGATCCTATGACAAACAAAAGAGGAAGTTTTAGGTGTTATAATAATAATTAAGGTAGGCTGTAAGTTAATTAAGGATAAATTAATTTTCCTCGTTAGTTATTCAAATTTAGTTTGTTGTTTAAATATTTATTTTATTTACCTTCTATGATGCTAGGTGTAAATTATATGAATAGATTCACGAGCTTACATCTGTGTATCGGGGAGAACTCACACAATATACTTGTATGTAAAGGTAAGTACGCATGCTAAACAAGATATTTTTTACTTAACACGTATTTTTCTCATGTATCCACTGGTAGAAATAAAGACAAGAATGTACCACTATAACCGGGAGGATAGACCCTGATAACGTGATCGCTGTAATGCTAATTGGAATGAATAAATTTGAGCGGTGTCCGGTTTTCTGTACAAGGTTGCAGTGGATGGAAAGGGATGCGTCGAGGAACTTAAAGAGTTAATGGAGTAACATAAGACGGAGTTGGCCGCCGATGGGTTTCTGGGAACGACATAGTCGGGCCTGATTCCCCCTCCCGGAATTTAGGAGCAATCAAGAGGAAAGACTGAAATCAGGTAATTAACTGACGCAACAGAAAAAGTCCTGAGAACAGGTGAAGAACTGGACCGGAAAGCGAAGGGGTGATGGACAGCCCTCTGCGGAGCATCGTTCATCTGCGCTTGTGCAGATGGGCGATGGTGATGAGGGACGGGAACTTTTGATCCCTCGAGCTCAAAGGCACTCTCGATATCGTGCTATGCTTAATTGCTGATCCGATCTCGAGTGGGGAGAAACGGTGAATTAGGAGTTTTAGTCGGTAGGGTACGGGCACACATAGGCTCTAAATAATAACATTTAGCCGAACCCGTGAGAGTCCGACACTCCCCCACTTGTGGGAGTTACGTAAATGGTATTTCTCCGCAACACCGACAAAAAAAATACATATACTATCTTAATTTTTTTTTACTTCCGTGTACGAAGTAAAGTAAAAGAAGTATTGTAATCCCGAAAAAATTAGGAACATACTAATTGCTCATGTTTTTCACTTCATACACGCGTGTTCATACTTGTTGCTATCAACGCAGATAAATAGTGTTAACTAGGTTTCATTGATTTGGGTTTGAGGGGTCGCGAAATACATTATATATATTTTTTTTTACTTTTTGGGAATCGTGGAGCTAAAAAGATTGAGAATCACTGTTCTAGAACTTTGCTGCAAAAAGGAAAATATGGTAAACTGTAAAAAAATAGGGGTATGAGTTTTTTTTATATCTTGATGTTTCATTACCCAAAACCCCAAAAACAAAAAAGGGGTACGTTCATACTACAAACACGTATATGTGTTGGCGTTTTTGAAGGTTAATAACGTTTGACTGGATACACTAATTTTGATGAAATTTTGTACAGAGAATAAATTGCCCCATATACACGAGTATGTGGGGCAATTTATTGGTAAACTTTTGAAGTTAATATCTCCAGGAGGTGCTTGAGGAGGCTTTGGATCTCAGTTTTCTCAAAAGTTTGCAAACATATCTCAACTTTATATTAAGCTCAATACATGCATATCTTACCATTTTTTCTAATTTTTGTTCAAAATTTCTCCTTCCCAATAATAAAAAAAAACTATCGTTCTATTTATTACATATATTTTTTAACCGAATTTTTTTAATGTCTTCCTAGGCATAGTAGTAGGACAAGCAACCCAAAAATAATACTTTGGGAGTAATATTGATTGTAGTGGACCCAATGAAAATATAAAAATATAGATTTTCGGAATTTAAAACAATGTTTTTTGTTTAACTTTTAATAAAGTTAAACAAAATATTAAAGTTAAACAAAATATTTTGGGAGGTGGTCTTGTGGTTGGAGGGGTAGAAAAGAGTAAAAAATATCGATTTTCTTTTCTTTTTTTTTTAATTTTTTAAACTTTTCATGTATTATTATTTTTCCACTATATAGGAATAAATAATCAATGAGATGGAAAGTATTGCAACTTTGTTTTCATTTATTTTTTTTAATTCTGTGTACGTTAATTCAAATTTATTAAACTGATGAACTTTCAAGTAATAAAAGTTTTTTTTAATAATATTAACTGATAATCAAAGAGAAACTTGAAAATATTCGTAAATGAGCTGATTAAATCTGTTTAAAAAAAATAATACGAGTAGTACGTTTCATTATCTAAATTAAACTGAATTTTATAATAAAAACAATACATTTTAATTATTATTTAATTTCAAATGTTTCTATACAAAAGGTTCCTTATTTTAGTCAGTTTCAGAGGTTAAGTAAAGGAAATCCATTGAAACTAATAATGATATAGAAATAAAGTGCAAAGTAAAAGTTAAAAGAGTGGTAAAAAGTTTTTAAAAAGAAAAAAAGAGAATGTGAAAACAGGTAAACCAAGACCAGAAAATGGTGAGTACATCAATGACACTTGTAGGCTTTGCAATTCGAAACCCACAACAGACCAACAGAAAACTGTCTGACGTACAACTTTGTCCATTGATTGGAATGGACAAAGGCTTCCTTCTTTGAGTTTCCATTCATCTCTTTTGTGAAGGTTTTCCTTCACATATCGGGTAAGCTTATCTTGTCTTTTTTTGCGGTTTCTTTTTTACCTATTCCAAGTTTTCCAGTAACCGTTTCTTCTATGCGATTATATGTTTTATTTTTATTTAGTTGAGTTCAAACGAAAAGATTTTCTTTATTATCTTTTTATAGTATATCAAATAAATATTATAATATAATATGCAGCTGGAATTTTAAAAATTCCTAAAGAAAAAGAAAGTAATTATAATTGTATTATATTTTTAAAGTTACAGAATTATCTTTTATTCTTTCCCAAAGGTAAGCCAGTATTACATTTTTCAATTATTTCTATGTCGTATAATAAAACTATAGCCTTCCAAAAATATTAATTCCGGTTTTTTACCATTAAAATAAATAAATTAACAATTATAATTAAAAACAATACTACAACTAAATTTGCTAACAGCTAAGAGTAATAAAATTATGTTTCATTATAAAAAAATAAAGTAATATTTTCCCTATTGAGTGTCCTTTTTTCCTCAAAAAGGACTCGTTTATCTTGTTTCCTCACACTATTTGTCCCGGTATTTCTTATAGCTTTGACGAATATAAAGCAACTGAGGCATAAGAGGCAGTATATCAAAATTGCCTTCTCTAAGTATAATAATTTTCATTTTATAGACAGTCTATGGTGGACAGTGAAAATGTGTTGCTTTACGCTAGGATATTACTTGCGTTTCGCAGTATTACTACAAGGACATTTTATAACCAATACGGAAATTATTTATACAGCTCATTGAAAAGGTAACGACAAATCACTTCACTCCTCATCTTTCCCTTGTAAGTTTTTTATGAGATCTCGTTATTTTTAAGAATGTATATGCCATTTTCAATAGTGACTAGCACCTAGCATCAGGTTGCCCACAACCGTTACGATGCAATTTGACAATACACTTGAAAATTAAACTATTATTATGGTTGCATTTTTTCTTTTTTTAAAGCGTTGGGGAAAACATTTTTCTTATTTTTATACAAAAATAAAATAAGATTTATCTATATTTCAAATGAAGTTTATTAAACCAAATACATGCCGTTCTAATGACTTTTTACATTATTGAGGTAAAATGATAGCCTCTTTACTTCTATTTTTCTGGACGAAAAACTGTGATAAGTGATTTTCATAAGCCCTTTTTGAAGTCAGCTTTATATAGTTAAGAGAGTTCTGTAAAGATCGAAACAAATGGTAGTCTGAAGGTTCAAGATCAAGACTAAATGGTGGATACATTAAAACTTCGCGGAAAAGCTTTTTCAATTTTCAACGGGTCATCAAAGAGGTGTGATGTATAGGAACAGGACAAGAATGTTTAGGAATAGGATTTTGGGAATAGGAATATGGAGTGTGGTGGAAATGGAATAGGATATTTTTTTTATTGATCAATTGTCGATTTCTTGGAAGTAATTCTTCCAGTTGTTGACAGTAAAGGTTAGGATCAATTGTTTGACCGGAAGGCAGCAGCTGATACTGCACTGCCCAAATCCTTTCACACCACACATACTTGTATACACATCACGTTTCTTGGCGTTAATCTTGGTTTTGCCATCATTTTCAGATCTTAAAACTTGCTATGACAAACATTTTTTCTGTACATTGTACTATACGTGATCCATTTTCCATCGCCTGTAATAAATCGTTTAAAAAATTGGTTCGATTTCATTCCGTTTCAGCAACGACTTGCAGATCGAAATTAAATCCATAAATTTTTCATTGTTCAACTGGCATCTAAACGTCAGAGTTTTGTTTTGTATCCAGCCTTCTTCAAATCATTTAAAACTGCTTTCAAGCCGAATTTTAGTTTTTTATTGCTATCACGACTACAGATGTGCCGGTCTTGGTCAGTTTTTTCCATTATGTCATAGAATTTTTCAGTCATTGACCGACCAGAGCGAAGTGTCATCAAAATTTCCAGATTGAAAACGCTTGAATCAGCTTTGTGCACACGTACTGCATAATACCTATAAACGGCATAATACTATAAATGATACTGCATAATTTCTATAAACATAACAATTTTTTTTAGCAGCTTGAGTCGCATTCTTCCCTTTTTGTAGTAAAATTTCAAAATCTAACGAATCATTTCCTTATTTTCGCTCATTTTTAAGACGCAATACCTTTTAAATTAATAAACTAATATTATCATAACCGTTCAAAGATCATCATAATATGTTACTTTTAAAAAGCACGCAAGTGTTTCAAAATTTGACCAATACTACCGAAGTTAGTTATGTAATCCTAAAGCCATCTATTTACCGGGAGAATAAGAAGAAACTTTTCCCCAACCAAAATATTTTGAGTTTACATTATCTCACAACAGTATATACCTAATTATTGTTTGGCATTTGGCGCTGTCCATTCTGAAACCGATTATACCTAAGAAAATCTCATTAATCGAACGCAGTTTGATTATATATCATGTTTCGGAATGTGAGATGCACAAATAAGTGAAAGTAAAATTCCACTTTCTTAGATACATTATTTTTTTAGTTTTTCATTAAAAAAAACAATTATAACATTCTGTTGTAATAATCAATAATTTTTTTTATTATTTTCACACGATGAGCTACCACTCTTCTCAGCTGAATGATATTATCTCACCCCGGATTCAAATCCCAGTCAAGCAAGACGGTTTAAATCAGGTCAGGTAAGACCTATAAATCTCATACAGTCCAAATCTTGATTTAATATTTCAAGAATTCCCGTAATTAACAAACTAAAAAGTACTCTTATTTTATTAATTTTTTCATCACAATCCTGATCCCCGTAGGGTAAGGCCTTGTGACGACCCGATCGCCACACCACCCCCTCCGTTCATAGTCCTGATGTACTTTACCGGAAGTCGTCTTTTAGACCCTCTAAACATGATAACACAACATTATCATCAGTTTGACCTCCGCCAGGATGCTACCGATGCAAATCGCTTGCAGAACATATCCATCAGTGTATTTACACAACATACCATCGCTTTCGTATGGCCTCTTTCAACCATTACCACCTACCATGACTTACAAACCTCAATTATCAAATTAACCGATTCGCGGAAGCACGATTCTCGCGCCTTCCTTCCTATTCTCTGATCTTCATGAAAACTAAAAATTCATACTACAACATTTTAACGAGTACAAAATACATAAAAATTTTAAAAATCGTACACCTTTAGTAAACAGATGACTAATTCGGCTCTAGAAATTGTACAAAAAAGTGTTTCTGTTCATGAGTCTTTTTTGTGTTTCTTTCTATTTGGATTTTAAAACGGTATCTTATTTTTGGATGATAAATGTAAAAACCCCTGTTAGCAATGTTTTTCTTAGATTCGGAAAATTTTATGTCAAATATATAAAAAAATACATTGATAAATGGATTAATAAAAGCATAAACGCGTGTATGTCTATTTTATCTCTTTTTTTTTAGAACGTCATAGATGATTTTAATTATCGACATCGAAATAAAATTTTGTTGATAAAATAATGAAATAAAATTTTTGAAATGAAATATAAATTACGTAACTTAAGAATTTAGATTAAACATTCTGATCCCATAGGGGAAAATCCTCCATGCGGTAGTTTCGGTCGCCACGCCACCCCCTCCGTACCTAGCCTTTATGGGCTTACCGGAGGTAATCTTCAAAATCTCGGCAAAAGGCATTTCTAAGCCTTGTTCTTGTCTCAGTCAGGATGCCACCGATGCGAATACCACATGTGATATTCCCAGCGGTGTACTGCTAAGAAATAAACTCTTTAAAACAAGACACATCTATGTCGAGTCTTTAACAAGACTGAGTGACATGAAGGAAGTGAAATTAAAAACGCAACTACCTACCCGATAGGTTAGAAGTTGAGTTCAACACGCAACCATAACGTAACACAAAACAAGAAATAAAAATAAACTTAAAAATAAAACACTACAAAAACATCAAAACAATCAAACACAAGAACATTAAAACCAAGACACAGGAAAGACCAGGCGGAACCTTAAATTCCCTCTAATCCGTTCTCTTGTCAGGTACCCGATGAAATTTTCAACGATTACCCAATTCGGCCCAGTTTTTCTAATTCTCACGGAGATCTGATGTCGACCCGACAAATAGTATCTGTGAGCAAAAGTTCGTATTTTGCGCATTCGTAAATTACATGGTATGTTTCAGTTAGTTGTCCACAATCTCAACACACACCTGAATCCACCAGGCCAAATTGTTAGAGTCTGTCTCGGAAGCCATCGTGACCAGAAAGAAAGTGCATCGCATACTTGTTAGGGTAAAAAAAATTCATTATAAAAACAGTAAAAACCACATTTAAATTTAATATCATGTAATGAAATACTTTATCCTAATATTTAATCGTTCCACCAACAATAAAATTAAAAATACAGCAGGATGAATTCAAATCTTAAGTGATTTTCGTTATCTCCTTAGAGATATTTAATTTTTTTTTTTGAAAGCATAACAAGTCTTTTCTGGCCTGTACAATACTATGCGTAAAATAATAGAATAAAAATTTCAGCAGAAAATTTATTGTTACGTTTTATCGGCCCGGATATTTATATAATAGAGTTTTATATAGTATTTTATATATATATATATATATATATACATACAGAAACAGGAAGAGAACTATCCTTTGTTTCAAAGATAAAATCTTTTAAAAAACTCTTTTCCAACAGAAGTAAAAAACAAGAGAAAATAAAACACGATGTAAAGAAAGAATCAAACAAATTACACAATAAACCCAATCACTAACACTCCACTGAGCCACCTTTAACCTTAAAAACATCATTTCTAGTAAGTAAAGTAAGTTGAAAATAAACATCGCTAACTTTTTTTGATTAAGTTAACAACTTTTTCTTTAGTAAAAAAAAAAAAAGTTAGTAATGTAATGGGAAACTGTCCACGCATGAAGAGCACTTTTCCTGTTGAAATCAGAACGTGATTTTATTTAATCTGCTTTTTATATAAGACTTAATATCCTTATCTTAACAAAAAATTGTTCGTCGACTCAAAACACACACGCGCACATTCCACACACATTTTTCATACGAATTCAGTGATAATTAAATGAGAATATCAGCATACAAAGATGTGATTTAGTTCCTTATTAACCGATTTGTTTTTTTTTAATGTGTAGTCTTCGATTTTTCTGTTTTGAAAAATTTCATGATTTTTTTCAGAACTTTTAAGAGACATATTGAAAATCATTAATCTTACATAATAAGATTATACTACTTTTTAAGATTTCACTGACCAAATGTAACAATTAGCCTAAGTACTACACTAGCTTTCTTATTCTTGTCTCTTTGTCTTCGATAACTTTTGCAAATATGCATTATTATTTTTTTTTTTTTTTTACTATATACTACATACAGTTAGACCGCAACTACGGTGATGGTGATGGTAATGTCATCACTTCGACGTACCTTATTTCATTATACCGGATGACCTTAAAAGGTGAGGCCAAACTCTCAGGTAGTAATTCTACTTAACATACTGAAGATAATTTCAAAATGGCGGTCATTTCAATTATTCAATCTTAAAAATCTTAGGAATTATTGGATTTATCAAATTGTGTTGTATTATAAAAATTATGAGGCTTGTTCGGTTTTTGAGTTCAAAATCAAGACTATTAAATCTTTGTTTTCAGTGATTCGTGTCAGCTGATGTTTTTTGTTTTAGAAACTGTTAATATTTATTTTGTATTGGCTTGGTTACATGAATTTTTTTATCCTTGTAACAGTTTACTGCTGTGGAATGTAATATGGCGTTTCATCATCTTAATAAATTATTTTATTTGTGTTGTATAATAATTATACTAACCTACATGATTTTGTGAACTGATTTAGATTACTATTCAAAATATGTTCAAGTTATATCAACTCTTTTAATATTACAATCTTTACAACCTATTGTTATAATTAATAAAGAAAATTATGTAAGAAAAAGGAGAAATAAGTGGACTTTAATTTCTTGGATTGCTATTGTTATTTGTGTATCGATTGAATTTTTCATTCTTTTGTATTTTGGTCATAGCTTTCCACTAAAAAGAAGTTATAAATGGATATTAACAATCTTATTTGCTAATTGTTTACTGCATTTGTAATTGAACCTACAATACTTTTGTTTTCCAGTATGATTTTTGGATATGTGCTTGGGGTATCTCAAAAAGAGTCAACTATTCTGTTGCATAATGAACATAAATTTAAGTCGTACAATGATAAATTTTTTGAAGAACTAAATGAAATTCGATCTCAGCACTGTTATGAGCCTTTAGCTGTAAAGAAATTAAGATTAATACGTGCAATAATGTACCCTAAATGGTGTCAGAAATCGTCAGCAGTTGATCTGATTTTAATATTGATTTATTTATTGTTTTATTAATTTTCTCTTCATAATCGCAACCCAGTCCCAGACCCTCAGATCTTCTCAAAACAAAGCTTTTTTTGTGAACAAAACGACACTTTATTTGTAAAAATGTGACGACAAACAACAGAGTTATTGCAAAAAGTATACCTCAACCGATACGGAACGGAACGGCACCCAAAAGTGGCGGGAGTATCAAAATTCTCCCTTCGAATCGCAGAGCCTGGATAATGTCCCTTGCTGCTGTATGATTCTATGATATGGCGTGTTTCAAGGGTTTATTTTTAGTGTCGGTTATAAGTACAACCGATATGCTCGCCATCTTGTTTTTTTTTATAATCGTGACTCACTTTATAACTAAATCAAAATTTCTGATTAAATTTCTTAAAAATTAAACATTATGAATTTTTAATAATAATTATTGCAAGAGCTAGCCTAGAAACAATTAACTCTCAGCAATAAAAAAATGTGAAAATCTAATATATCGGTTATTCAAACAAATTTTGAGAATAAATTTAAAAAAAAGAAATATGTAAAATACATATTCAAACAAATTGTATAAATCAAAAAGTGTATAAACAAGTACTCTGTGAAAATTGCAACTGAAACAGCCAATTTTTTTACTTAAATTGTTTTTTTTAACTTGTGAACCAAATCCGTCCAGGTAATAACAAATCAAGGATTTCATTCAGTATGTGATTAATTAACAAGTGTGCTCATAACCTAGACTGGATATCTAACATTTCTTTAACAAACCAGACGTCTTTCACTAAGAATGGTGTAAACAACTTCCACAACCGACATTTTTGGTGTGAGGAAAATCCTCATGCAGTATTTCAAGCAGGAAATCAACACAAGTTTTCTCTGAATATTTGGGGAGCAATCTACAGGGATAAACTAATCGGATCTTTCTTTTTGCCACATAAATTGATAAGCGACTTATATTTTTAATTCATAATAAATGGCCTACCTGAAATTCTAGAGGACGTTTCTTTGCAAAGCACAATGAAAATGTGGATCATGCATGATGGTGCGCATGCCCACTTTGCAATTGACGTCAGAGAAGATTTAATTGATCGTTTTCAAGGAAGTTGAATTGATCGGGACGGTCCCAATCGTTAGCTTGCACGCTCCCCAGATCTGAACCCATTAGACTATTATCTACGGAGACATGTAAAATCACTTGTTTATTCAACACCAATTGTAGATGTTCATCAATTGAAGGATAGAATTGCCCGCTCTTTTCAAGCAATCAGGGAGCAGCCAGGAATTCTTGAGCGTGAACGTTAATCACTTAACATGTGGATTATTGTGTTAGAATGAATGAAGGTCACATTGATATTTATTTGTTGTGATTCTCATTAGAAAACAAACAAAATTTTACATGCTGTTACAATAAATATTATTAAATATCTATAATGTATAATTTTTAGCAATTTTAATTAGAAAATTTGATTTAGTTATAAAGTGAGTAACGATAATAAAAAACAAGATGGCCGCCATATCGGTTGAGGCCTATTTTTTGCAATAACTCTATTGTTTGTCGTCGGATTTTTACGACTAAGGTATCGTTCTGTTCACAAAAAGAAACTTCATAACTTTTATAACACGATACAATTTGATAAATCTATAATTCCTAAGATATTTAAGATTGATAAATTGAAACGACCGCCATTTTGAAATTTGTTGTCAAAGAGTATCGTTATTTTTTTCCTATTAAAAAATTTTCAAATAAATGACAATATTTTTCTGCGTTATCTCCAACCGTTCTTGAAAAATATTTTTTTTTTAAACACAAAATAGCGGACAGACAGAAAAAATATGAGTTTGCGGGCCTATGTTCACTCGAAATTGTTTCTAAAGTATGTTAAGTAGAATCACTTCTTAGAGTTTGGTCTCACCTTTTAAGGACACCCAGTATAATGATATTAAGTTACGTAGTTTTAATATCTACGAGACAACAGTAGCATGTTGTTAAGTTTTTTTTTGCAGCGGTAAAAATTAAAAATGATTTACTGAAAGAAAATATTTTCACTAGGATAACTAAAATTATATATATATATATATATAAACTCACCAAAAACAATGTTGGTCAGGCAGAGTGCTGTAGTATCCAATGGCGGAAAACACTCAGCAGTGATATCTTAATTGTTTTTAAGTTTATTTTATTGTTTATGTTTTCTATTTGTTATTTTTCAAAAATATTTATTTGTTTTCTTTTATAACGCTGAAGATTTTGTTTCGTTTAATACCTAATTAAAATCTACCACAATATATGATATGTTTTGTTTTTAATATACTTCAAAATTCTTACATTTGTGCTTAGTTTCTGTGAATTATTCATACATTTTACTCAGAATATCAAATTTTCTACAAGTTTTGTTTACAACTTCTATGTGTTTATTACCCATTTAACAAAGTTATTTTATGCCTTACATAAAATGGTGTATTTTTTTACCTTCATCTTTTGCCTTTCACCCCACATTTCTCGAAAAATATAAAAATACATTTTTGGAACATACATTTTTCAATTTTTAAGTCAGATTTCAAAAAACCACAAAATTTACTCCCAGATTTAGGTTACAACAATTACAGTCTAGCTTAAGTTTACTGAAGTAGTTTAATATTACTGAAATCAGGGAGAAATATTTCGCCAACCGACACCCGCTAAAGAAGCGTTTCTGAACCTATGTTTATGTGAGCTTACTTCTTTATTTTCTCCAGTAGAACGTGTACTGAAAGTCTGTTACGTTATTCACGAATTCGGTTTGTGTGTGTGTGTGTGTGTGTGTGTGTGTGTGTGTGCGTGTGTGTGCATGCACGCGTGCGCGTGTTTTTAATTATAAATAGCGTAAAATTTGATGAAGTAAACTTCATCAAATATCTTGTTTTTAATTCCTTGTACGAAGTTAAGGAAGTATTGTGACCGCGAAAAATTTCAATCTCCAGATTTCAACGGAAATATCCATTTTGACCATCCCTGAATCCATTTTGACTAATTTCGGCGTGACGTCTGTATGTACGTACGTATGTATATCGCATAACTCAAAAACGATTAGTAGAAATTTTGGATTTAAGACTGTTATAACATCTAGTTGTGCACCTCCCCTTTTTATTACAGTCGACTGGATCAAAAGTATCCAAATAAGCCTCATTGAGATTCTTTCAACGATATATCACAGGTAATACTTATTTTCATTGGTTTCAGAGTTAGAGCCAAATAAAATTTTAATTAATGAGATACTTGGATCCTACAAGGGGAAGACAATCGGTTTGAATCCGACTTCATACCATTTTTTCTAAATTTTTAAAAAATTTAAATATATTGATTTTTATAATACATATTAACCTCTAATTGTAAAAAAAATTTACAATAAATAATAATTCAATGACAATTAAAAAAAAAGAGAAATTATTAATGAAATACAATTTTAAGTACTTTTCATTTAAAAACAAAAAATGTGTTATATGTAATTTAATAGGCGTAGAAGGAAGTGATGAGGTGTCCACATCAGATATTTTGAATGTTAATACAGTATTGTGATACATAGTATTTATTTATAGGTATTCCAATATTTTACATAGAGGTAAATAATAAATAAATTTTTAACTCTATTATAAGGCGTGTTATTATGCTTTAATATCATCGGCAATGAAATAACGCGACTAGTATGATGAAACTTGTCCCGATAAAATACAATCATTAATATGATCCTAAGAAGAAATTTTTATTACTTAAGATTATAATTTATTAACTTCAGCGCGTGTAAGATAAGTTATTAATCAACAAGACTTATGACTATAGGAAATTTCCCACCACTTTCCTGTAACACGATTTAGATAATAATTTATTCCCTTTTAAAAAAATCAATCATTAATATATATATATATATATATAAAAAAAATTCAACTATAAAAAGTTTTAAAGTTCGTCATATGCATTTCAAAAATTGGTTTCTGATTTTGTAATAATAATGATAGCGTTTTTAGCTTTTAGTGAGTTAAGAAAAAGTAAAAATTTTCCATATAAAATTATTTCTGCCTTCAAGAGAAATTATATTTCAAATACAGATGCTCCGACACACAAACAGGAAGCAGGAAACTTGAACTTTTGATGGGTCGTAGATTTTTACGAGCAATATTTTCAGCTGCATCGTAATACTTTAATATTTTACGAACATAGAAATAAATATAGACAACTTATTTCAATTTATTTATATAAAATTTATATTACTTTAATATTTAAAATTTTAATAATTTCAAGATGGTAATTATTTTTTGCTGATTAAAATTATTAATTTACGTGAACAGATTCATTAATTCTGTTTCTTTTCGTGTTTAGAATTCTGGAAGCTAATAATTTTTTTAAAATACAGTGTCAAAGAGACACAAGTTCTTAAAATCTACTCCGTGTAATGAAACTAGGTTGTTTATAATTATTTGTGTAGAAAATTACTAGCTGCAATATCAAATTATCTCGAGGTTTGAACGAACTCTAGTAAACAACTTAATATAGTGTAGAATATAAAATTTCCAATATATTTAAAAAAATAAATAACGATTTTGCTTTACATTTTTGTAATTAAAATAGAGATAAAAATTTATTCTTTTCTCCAGTGATAAAATTTAAAAATTAGTTTTAACCTTATGATCTCTAATTAAAAAAAAAAAATCGATGTTGATTTGTTATAAATGACAAAGCACTGTTTAAAAATTTAAACCTATGAAGTGCCATTTATTTTGTTCCAAAATTAAAAGTAAATAAAAACATCTCAAAGCGCTATCGATACTTTGTAATATATCCAGTTATCATTTTAAAAATTGAAGAAATTACCCCTACCATTATGATGAGAGTTAGAAATATTTCTTACGCTAATAAATGAATTTAAAGAAAAATAATAAAAATACATTAAAAGTTAAATTATTAAAAATAATAAATGTGCACAATACGTGTTAATTCGTGAAAATAATACGTATTTTAAGTAACGTAAGATATAGTATTAAGCGAGACAAAGAAAAATGCAATACGAATTAATTGTTTAAATAAAAAAATCTGAGGTGAACACCACATGACTTTCCTGTTCCCCTATTAAATTACATATACACATTTTTTTTTTTTTTTTAATTAAAAGTACATAACATTTTATTTCATTAATAACTTTTGACCATCCCTGAATCCATTTTGACTAGTTTTAATCTTTTCATTTTTTTTTATTATTATTATTATTGAATTATTATTTATTGTAAAATTTATTTTACAATCAGAGATTAATAATTATTAATAAATCAATATATTTAAATTAAAAAAATGAAATGAAGTCAGATTTGAACTGATGTGCCTTCCCCTTTTAAGATCTAAATATTTCATTAATTAAAATTCTATTTGGCTATAACTCTGGAACCAATGAAAATAAGTACCACTTATGATATATCTTTGAAAAGCTATGAATGGACACTTTTCGTCCATTCGTTTGCAATCAAAAGGAGAGGTGCACAACTTGATGTTAAAAAATTCCTAAATCAAAACATTTAACATTCTATGGCTAATTGTTTTTGAGTTATAGGAGATACATACGCACTTACGTACAAACGTCACGCTGAAACTAGTCAAAATGATTCAGGGATGATCAAAATTGATATCTCCGTTGAAATCTGAAAACCGAAATTTTTCCGCGATCACAATATTTCCTTTACATCGTACAAGGAAGTAAAAAATAAAATCGATGTTAATTTTTTGCAAAAGTATGAAAATGGAAAAACATTGTTTAAAAATTTAAACCTATGAAGTGCTATTTATTTTGTTCCAAAATTAAAAATAATTAAAAACATCTTAAAACGCAATTAATACTTTGTGATATATCCAGTTTTCATTTTAAAAATTGAAGAAATTATGCTACCCCTGTGATGAGAGTTAGAATTATTTCTTACACAAATAAATGAATTTAAAGAAAGATAATAAAAATGCATAAAAAGTTAAATTATTAAAAATAATAAATGTACACAGTACATGTTAATTCATGAAAATAATTACGTATTTTTAGTAACGTAACAAATAGTATTAAGCGAGACTAAGAAATATGAAATACAAATTAAATATTTTAATAAAAAAATTACATATAAAATTGAAAATATATACATAAAATTTAAACAACAAAAAATTTATATAATTTTCATCATTCTACTTTTACTGATGCGGGAATATTTGTTTCTCCTGATTATTGAAATATTACACGTTGATTATATTATAATGTAACAAAATGTTAAGAAATTTTAAAAAGCTGGCGTAACTTTCCCGGCTTTGCCTTTGACAACTTATTATTTCAAATACGCCACAGTGCTTTTAAATATAATTAATTACTTAATTACTCGACATTTTAGAAAGCACTTGCGACAAAGACCAACATTTTCAGTAAAAAAATTTGGGTCTGATTTAACCCCCTCGATCAAATGAAGTAATTACCTTAAAAATTATGTAGTATTAGAAGTATAGTGCGTTTGGAAAGTCGCTGTTCAGTATGATTTAGAATTATGTGATGCAATCTGTTCTTTCGGTGTTACGTTCGTTGCCTTCTGGGTTCGTAGGGCGTTGCTCAGTAATAAACTAAGACGTCAATCGTTGATTTGTGACTGAACATGATTTGTTTTGTTTACAGCAACCAATACTTACGAGAAACGTAATGGTTCTTTCGGTAGAGGAACGAATTTTTCTCGTTGAAGGTGACAATTATACTGATTTAATGAAGCACACGTTTTCTGAGAAATTTCCAAATACAGTCGCAATGCAGTTCGAACTCTTATTGAAAAATTTCGGGCAACAGGTTTCATTGAAGATGATGATCGAAGTGGAAAACCACCTAAACTAAACGAACAGAAGCTGCTTGATATTTCGGATGCTATGGCTGAAAGGCCATAAAAGTTAATGCAGAAGTTAACACAGCGGCAAGATATCTGACTTTGTTACCGCACATAATACTGTAAGAAAAGAACTGAAACTTTTTCCCTACAAGGTAACGTGTGTTCAGGAACGGAAAACCTACAGATCATGCCAAAATACTAAATTATCGTCAACGAATTAAACATTTTATAGACCAAAATTCCGTAGATACCCTCGGCATTATTTTTTATAAATGAAGCGTGGTTTCATCTGGGAGGATATTAATTCACAAAATACGCGACTGTGGTTGACACCATGAATTACAGGAACAATCTTTACATGAAGTGAAAATTGGAGTCTGGGTCGGTATGAAAACAACGAGCAATGAGGGTCCAATATTTTTTGAAAATACAGTCAATAGTTATTACGGATATTAAGCTTAAGGATTATATATTGTACAAAAATAAATAAAGAATTAAAGAAAGGACTCATTATATTAAATGTTATCGATAATATCAAGTGGAAATATGGAGTGCGTAGTTCCACAGTTCCTATGTCCATGCCGCCACTGATGAAACAGATAATTAACTAAGGGTATATGTAGGAAGTTTACGAGGTATATTGGAGGCTAAGAGATTAGCACTATTTTAAAGTTTTAAAATAATAATATGTATTCCTAATTATTTTTTTATTAATGAATTCTTAGTTGCTAATTTTTATTAATTAAAACTAAAATTAAATTCATTTATATAAACTAAAATTTCATTAAAAATAAGTACAACAACAATAATATATGTATAAGAATTATTTTCGTTAAAAGTTTTGATTTAAAAATGCATTTAAAATTTCATCAAATTGTAAATTAAAAGAAAATTGATTTTATTAAATTATATGTCAATATCCGTTGTATGCCCACAACGCTTAAACGTTTTTCTATAGATTTTTACTGTTAACGGCCAATTGAAAAATGTTTTAAATGACTAAAACAAACAATTTTGGTTAGTTTTTATATTTGTACATTATAAAAATTAGTACCAAAAAACATATATACAATATTAGACTATTGAGTTGGCCAATAACCTAACCTAACCTTTTCTTTTTCTGTTTAGCCTCTGGAACCACCGTAAGGTTGATATGTATGAATGTAAATGAATGTATCAATGTAAATGAAGTGTAGTCTTGTACAGTCTCAGGTCAATCATTCCTGACATATATGATTAATTGAAACCCAACCACGAAAGACACCTGTAACCACGATCTAATATTGAAATCCGTATAAAAATAACTGCCTTTACTAGGATTTGAACCGAAGAACTCTTGACTTCCAAATCAGCTGATTTGCGATCACAAGTTCACCTTTTTTTTTCACCTCCTCCCCTGGCCCAGGCCCAGAATTAAGTATTACTCACCCCAGGGGAGTGTCCAATACTCTAATGGCCTCCCCGTCTACCGGCTTTATATCCGGCATGACAGATCGGCCCGCCGGTTGGATCTTCTAATTATGCAAGTCTCAGGTGCAGGGCGTCAAGTCCAGCTAAGCCAAACCTAGTCTTCAGCCCAGAAGCCGGCTCTCGGTCTTAATTCTGCCTTGCCTCTAGTGGGGTACCCTCAAAAGAAAGCTCCCCGGTAGGTTAACATAATCTTTTCTTTCTTTTTCTTTAACTCCGGGACCACCGTTAGGTATTACTTCAGAGGATGAGATAAATGACAATTTTTATAGTGTGTGAAAATTCTATGACTGACCGGGATTTGAACCCGGGACCTCCGGATGAAAGGCCGAGACACTACCACTCATGCCACGGAGACCGGCGGGTTAACCTAACCTAACATAACCTAAACAATAAAATATTGGTAGAAAAATCCGTGGTTAACACAACAAGCACTAAGACAGAACTGAGTAACAGGCTTAAGACTGAATCGTTATCATTATTAAGGTTGACCAGTTAAGACGCACGGCGATGCGTAGACCCTTATTATCAATGAATGACTAAGATAGATAAGATAACAACCCTAACCGAAATAGCTTGAAATGTTTACTCTAAAGTCAACTATTAGAACAGTAACTGAAAAACATTGTTTAACAAAGTATTTAGTCTATAGAAAAATATTTAAGCGTTGACCAATATAAAGGATTTTGAACAATTATAATATCAATAACTTATAAAAAATAAGAATTTATACTTGTCTTTTCCTTACTACTTAGTTTTCCCTAACAGGGGGAAAATAATATTATAATTATAAAAAGCTGACAAAGTATTGCTTGACCTTCCCGGCTACGCCGGTCAAAAAGTTGTACTGTAAAATCGAAAAATTCCAAATTTTTTTTAAATGTAAAAAAAAAGTAAAACGGTACTTACGCATTAACGCCACTGCAGCTACAGCTTTATTTAAAATTGAATATTTATTTTATTGAGTCTCTTTATTAATTTTAAGAAATGGTTATTTAAATTTATTTATTTTATAAATATAATTTAACCAAACTTAACCTACGCTCGCTTCGCTAGCTAACCTTGACTAATTAACACCGTAATTTTTTGCGTATTTATTTAATAAATTCTTAATTATTGCAATTATTTATTATTTAAATAACAATAAATATTATAAAATAAATAAATATTTTTATTTATTTTATAAAAATTAAAATTAACAAAACAATCGGATTAGTAGTAATCGGATTGACTACTTCGTTTTTAAATAAAGCTGTAGCTGCGATGGCGTTAATACGTAAGTACCAGTAAAACAATATTGTAAAAAAATAAAATCGTAAAACATTCTAAATAAAATAAATTATCATTAAAAAATCTGGCACAGTTTTTCCTTACAAAAAAGACACTTTTAATAACGGTAACATTCACCAAAATTAGTTTTATAAACGTTGAGATCTAAAAAACTAAAAAATGAATTTTCAAAATTTTTATTTTAAATCTGGAACCCAAGTATCAAGAGAACTTTTTTAATGGTTGTGATGATTACCAACATAAGATTTAAGTAATAAAAATTCCAAATTTCAAATAAAAGTTTTTGAGTTTGGGACTTACCTTACTATCCTATTATCCTCTAATGTATTAGATATAACTCTCGACGGTATTAATGAAAAATTAAATATAAAGGCAATAATGAGAAAAACTGAATTTTACAATTTTTTTGAAAAGCTGAACATTAGAAAAAATATATAAACAAAAATTTACGGAAAAAAATATTAACATCTCACAACGATGTTTAAAAAAAGCTGACAACAAAATTGTAAAAATTTAGTGGCTTTGGTTATTTATTCTGATGTAGTGAAAAAATAATTATACATAAATAACCTAAGATTTCTTTTTTAGGATGAGGATGAGTAATTTTTGATGAAATTTTATTGTAAAATTATAATTATATGTTTAAATATACTAAAAAATGTTTAAAAAATCAATATTTTTAAACTTTTATCGGCTCCCCCACCTCTAATATTACCCCCAAAGTATTTTTTGGGGTCTCTTGCACTATTATTAAGCCTAGAAAGACATTTAAAAAATTTAGCTAAAAAATATGCGATAAATAAAAATAGAAAATAGCTTATTTCGATTTTTGGATAAGGGAAATTTGGGTGTAATTTTTTTAATCGTAAGGTAAGCGTGTACGCATGTTCTGAGCTTAATATGAATTATGAGTTATGTTTGCAAAATTTTAAGTACATTTACCCTTAAGAGAATATTTCCCCACCCACTGGAAATATTGAACTAAACTTTTACCAACAAATTGCCCCACAGCACGAGTCTCTATGCCAAATTTCATCAAAATCAGTCTATCCAGTCAAACGTTATTAAACTTCAAACACGCCAACACTCGTACATTATCCCCCCACTATTTTTTTTATTTTTTGGAGTCCCTGGGTCACGAAACGTCGAGGAATGTAATAAAAAAACTTTCTTCCATTTTTTGGGTGATTATCATACTTTCCTTCCTGTAGCATAGTCTAGAACTGTGATGTCAGGAAAGTAAACAGTATTATTTAGTTTCTAATCAATCAATTTTTTTTATATTAATAATTATCGGTATACTGTTTCGGGTGTAAACAACAGCTTTACCTAATACCTTTTTTTCCTATATAGCCTCCGGGAACACCGTCAGGGTATTACTTCAGAGGATGATATCTATGAGTGTAAGTAAAGAGTAGTCTTATACAGTCTCAGGTCGACCATTTCTGAGATGTGTCGTTAATCGAGACCCAACACTAAAGAACACCGGTATCCACGATCTATTTTATTCAAATCCGTATAAAATTAACTACCTTTACTAGGATTTCAACGTTGGAACTCACGACTTCGAGTTCCAACTTTACCTCAAACTTTGATTAAAGTTGAAAAAGAGGTTAATTTAAGTAAAAAAAAAAAAAAAAAAAAAAAAATAGAAAATAGAAAAGTAATTGTGCAAACTTTGCCCTTCTCTCAATGACCGATGTCATTGTTACTTTTAAAAATATAAAACATGAAATTTATTTAAACAAAATAAATGTTATTTAAAATAATAATAACATTAACTTTATGTTATTTCCAAATGACTTATTAATGTCGATCATAGTAGATGTAATTAAAAATCAGATAAGATAAAATTAATTTTTCAGTGTATATACTGACAAATTAGTTTATTTTTTACTTTCTTTTATCTTATGTCATTAATGTAGAAAACATGGACAAGGCAGGTTGTAATACTTTTTTTCTGATCACGTATCAAGTTCCAGTTTTCAACACACAATTATTAGTTTCACTGGAGATTAAAAAACAACTATACCCAGGTTTTGTTACTATTATGTCGTAACTAATATAACGTATATTTAGTTATTATACAATATCAAAATTATGACTTTAAATAACATACGTTTCAATTTCAATAAAAATTTGAGGCGAGATTAACATAAACCAAAGTTATCGTTATTACATATATTCTGAGGAAATTAATACTTGAGTGTAGTATTTTTACGATTAATTATATTTTTATTATTCTATTTTAACTTAGTTATAAATATTTAAAGTTTAATTTAAATTGAAAGGAAGTCACTATAATTCACGAAAAACAAAAATTATTTTTTATTTGTCATAAAAGAAGATTATATTATAATCGATTATCAGCGTGTTATTAGGTTACTTTAGTAGAATATAAGTGAGGATTTTCTACTAGTAATTAATGAAATAACACAATTACTTCATCCGTTCATGTCAACACGAGTAATTAGTATACGCATCATGTACAATCAACAGGTTTAATTCTCTGTAAAAGTTAAAACGATATGTTTTCATTGTTCTAGATCTCTCTGTGTCAACAATAATAAAAATACGCATGAAGAATCGCACAATTGTTTAACAGTACAGGCGAAACAAACAAATAAAAAAAAAGCAGGACTACAAAATCTTTCTCTGATTCAGAAACTGAAATACTATATTACTTGACTATCAATTCTACAAGCATTATTTCGTATACATACCACTATTATCCAGTATTAATTAAGTTTATCTGTTGAATTACATTGATTTTTAAACACTGCACAGGATAAAAACTAAGAACTAAACATACTTTTAAGTTTATCTGTTGAATTACATTGACTTATAAACACTTCACAGCAGAAAAACTAACTACTAAACGTACTTTTAAGTTTATCTGTTGAATTACATTAATTTTTAAACACCCCACAGCATATAAACTAACTAATAAACATATTTTTAATTTAAAAAAAAATTATTCAAAGAGATTACTTACAAACCAATTCGCGAACAAGCAAACAAACAACAGGAACATAACCTTACTACTGCAGTAAGAGAACAGCAGTAAGATGTGGACACATTCACCTGCGTACAGACGGTGTAATTACTATTACAGAACGACGCATCATCTATTATAGCGTCTGCTGCAGTAAACTACTAAATGTTCAAGAGGTTACGTAATGATTATACCACACGTCTGAAATTAATATGGGTCGTTAAATGTATTTTAACTCGCTCATCTTAAACGTGACTTAACCACCATTATTATTATCAACGAATATTTTATAGTAACATTTTTTACTTTTATTTTACACAGTAATAGCTCATTATATACTATAATGAATTGTATTAAACGGATAATAAAATTAAATAATTAAATCTAAGCTCAAAAATCGTTGATTAAAGTAAACATTAAAAGGCGCATTTCGAATATTAGATGATTTTCTATTTATAAAATTAATTCAGATTTATTAATAACTCATAAAAAACAATTATTTTAGGTTTTACTGTCCTGGCATCATAACTCTAGAACTACGCTCTAAGAAGGAAATAATAGTAATCGGTCAAAAAATGGGGTATGGGATTTTCACATTTCTAGACGTTTTATGATCTACGGACCCCAAAAAACAAAATAAGGGATAATGTATGTGCGTGTGTTGGCCTGTTTGAAGCTTAATAACTTTAACTGGATGATGAGATTTGGCACAGAAACTCGTGTGTACGAGGCGCAATTTGTTGGTTAAGGTTTGGGGTCAATATCTCAAGGGGGTAGGGTAGATAGTTTTTTTGGGGTCAATTTTTTTAAAATTTTGCAAACATAACCCCGCTTTATATTAAAGTCAGTAAATGCTTACATGCTTAACTTAATATTTAAAAAAAAAAATTGTCCCCAAATTTTTCCCTTTCTCGAAAAATCGAAAAATTATATCTTTTAATTTATTTAAGCGATTTTTTTTATCTTCCTAAGCATAGTAGTAATGCAAGCGGCCCCAAAAAATTTTATTTTTAAATTGCCGATAAAATTTTAAATAATATAGTTTTTTGAATTTTTAACGGTTTTTTCCTATCATTACTTTTCCACTGTATAAAATTAAATAACCAATACCTGAAAATACAACTTAGTTGTCAGTTTTTTTAGTATTTTTTTTTTTTTTTTTTTTTTTTTTTTAATTGATAAATACAAATTAAGTTATTACTTTTTAAGTTATTGTTTTGGTATTTATGACTTTTTCCTAAAGACTCAAATTCATCTTTTTTCTTTTCTCAAATTCATCTTTTTCAACCTTTCTCATTCGTTTTAGCGATTTTTTTTGTATATATATTTTTTTTTTTTTTGTAACTATAGGCGTCATTTATGACAAAAGAACCGATTTTTAAGATTATTTTGACTTAGGGCTACATCTTTGTTTCAGCCGAACACATAACTTCAATGAAGGAAGTATGGAACAAAATTGTAACACCAAATTACACGGTCAAATTGGGATGAGGCTAATTAATATACAAAAAAAAAATCACAAAATATGTGAAAAATATCTCTTGATTTTCTTTTTTTCGGGGTTACGGACATCAACTACCATGTCACATTAGTCCTTTTCCCAAAAAAACATAAAAGTTAAAAAAGAGAGAAAGAACTTTCCAACCCTGATAACAAAACTAACAACTACTACTTAAAACAATTTTGAAAATAAAATGTATAAGAAAACTTAGAAGATTTACCTGAAAACATATCACATTTGTTTATCACCTAGGTTTTTCCTTACGTCATCCCTTCTTACTTCTTTTCTCCATCCTCCTGAAGGCTTCCACTTCTGATGATAAGGTGGATAAGACCTCAGAGATGATATCTTCATCCTTCTCCATCGAACACCAGGGAGGTTCTGCGGCCAGCATCAGGTGATACCGACCTACATGGAACGTTTAAAATTGTTATCTCAGAGTCCAAACTTGATGCACTCCCCTATGACATTTTTGGGGCGGCTGAAGTTCCCGCCCTCTCCTTAGAAGCCTTCTGGGCTTTTGGGTTTTTGGCTGCATATTGTAATATCTGTGTGTCCAAGGCCTTCTCTTCTGAATCCAACGTTCTCTATCTTATTACGATAAAGAACCTGCATCTCACCAAGCTCAGACTTTTACACTTCCAACAATACGCATCCATAAAATTGTTGTTTGTAAAATATCGAGAGGAAATACAACTTCAAATATTAACACGTAATATTACTTTAAACGTTCATGAGCGTGTCTTCCATAAAATCTCGCTTTTTTGTCGAAGTGCTTCTATTGATTCTTTAAAGAAAAAATCAACTTTAAAGAAAGATTTTGTAAACTAATTATCTGCAAAGGAATTTAAATTTGTATTTTTTTTGTTGGTTTTTTAATTTTTTTTTTTCATCGTTATTTATTGTTAAATTACTGTAGGATAATGTTATAATTTATTACATCCAAGTATTTTCATAAAAAAATTCATGAAAGTTCGTTGAAATTTTTCCATTAACTGAAAAAAATGTAAATTTTTTGTAAAGCTTTTTGTGTAAAAGCTTTGTTAATTCTTTTAAAAATATATTTTACATGAATATACTTGCATAAGCTAAAAATAAATAACTCATATTTCTGTCTCAAGAGAACCACGCCCAGGCTTCGTTGTAATCTTTTAATATTATTCTTTTTAATCTTAATTTCTTCTAAAAATCTAAATTTTAATCATTGAGTAACAGCTGGTTTTTTAATCGGTTTTATTTATTTTATTATTCTTTTTATACAAATCATACCTACAAAACCTTTCCTGTTCGAAATAAAGACACAAAAAAAAGAAATCTACTATATTTAAAAATAAAAATAATAAAAAAATGAACACATGAATAAACTTGTAGTTAAATGACGTTAATAAATAGTTATTAATTGTGATTAAGGTTCTTTGGGATGCAGGAATTATATAATATTATACAGTTCTTATTTGGGTATATCCCAACGTTTCTCAACTAATTTTGCCAGAACTTTAAATATCAAAGTATATCATTACGCCGTAACAATTTAATACTAAGTAATGACAGTGGTAAACAATAAAGAATTTTTTTAAATTTTCTTTGTTAACTACCTAAGTTTTCATCTGAACAATTAAAAAGTTTTCTTTCACTTAAATTATCTAAAAGCACTTACTATGCGACCAACAAAGAAATTTCCTCAACGCAAAAGGATTACCGAATCAATTGACCCGTTAAAATTAATGCTGAACATAACAAAAAAAAAAACCTATATTCGGGTCGAATTGTAAGCTTCCTCTTTCATTAAATCTTTAAAAACCAGAGGACAAATATAATTTTGAAATTTTATTAATAATATTTTGAAAAAATGTTTTAGTTAGTATGACAAATGTATTAGCCATATTTAATAAATAATATGTAACAAAGATGGAGGCGCCTTCCTTGGTAACATATTCCGGAGGTAAACTAGTCCCCCGTTCGGATCTCCGGGTGGGGACTACTAAGGAAGGGGTCACCAGAAAATTAAAAAATAACATTCTACGAGTCGAAGCGTGGAATGTTAGAAGGTTAGAAAATTTAAAAAGGAAAATAGATAAGTTAAATCTAGATGTAGCAGGAATTAACGAGGTTCAGCGGAAAGAAAATAAGGACTTTTGGTCAGGTGATTTTAGAATAATTAACTCAGCGTCAAATAAAGGGCAGGTAGGAGTAGGTTTCGTAATGAACAAGAAGATAGAGAAGAGATTAGAGTATTTCAAAAAGCATAGCGATAGAATCATTGTAATCAAGATAAAATCAAAACCTAAAGACTGAAGACAAAAAATAAAAATAAATAAATATTATACTCTTACGTCAAATAAATAATCTAAGTAACCGGGAACTTTATAAAATCATTTCGTATTGTTCCTTACAAAGCATTAAAAGAATGTCTTTTGCATAATAACCCGTAAAAGACTTCCAACAGTTATTTTCGACATAGTTTTGCTCTGCTCACTCCAGAGAATAAAGTTAGGAATCTTTTACATTACATCAAATTCAAAAGTATAACGGCCTGAGGTTACCCACAACTATTACTCCTATTTTTAAGTTAGATTTTTCATATCTAATATCATACATAATTGTACAAAACTATATAAACTTCTATCGAAAAATCGAATTTCAATTAATAATAATGCTTTTTAAACTTGTAACGCTTTCAGGTGCATTCATATCTATCTTTTCTAATTGGTGCAGTTACTTTCTACTATGACATCAGCTGATGTTATTAAAGCCACTTTGTTGATTTAGAGAGACGATTACTTAGAATATAATAAAAAAATATTAATACTGAATCATGTTAGTTTTTCTGGTTTTTTTTTAGGGTTTCTAAGAGGATTAGGGTTTCTATTTTTCATAATTTTCATTTATATGAAGATGTTTTTCTTTTTTTCTGTGTGCATTATCTATTAATCTTTGAGAATTTTTGATTTGCTCTTCTCTATTCAAATTACGGATGGGATCTGATTACATATAGTAAAAATTACTTATAGTATACAAATACTATATGTAATTTTTTTTGCGGAAAACATTATTAATTTTTTTTTCAGATGAAAGATTATTAGAAGATCATGATGTTTGTGAAGTGATATTTTGAGTTAAAAGATTTCTACTCTGTTTCTTTATGAGAATGCTGTTAACGTAGCTGTTTTTGTTATACAAAATCTTATTCTGCTATTTACATGTAATATATACTGTATATTCTTGATTACTCATTCCCTACTAAGGATTATCATTCAGAATTAATTAATACTGCCTCTGATATTTAATAGGCAAGTTAAATTATAATGTGTTATTATTTATGCTATATTTCTTCTATTTGTTCCAATAAAAAAGTTTAAAGTGAATAAAATTAATTAAGATTTTTGCTCTTTTGTAAATTTCTAATAACACGAAATAAGATTTGTAAATTTTAATAATTTGACATCACTTATTTTATAAAAAGAAAACCATAAAAAAATTTATTTCAACATCCTTTATAAATAAAATTAAAATGTATACGGTAGCGTACAGGATAAACAAATACTTAATTTATGAACGAACAAACAATTCAACAAAATCTTGAAAAAAATAGAGACGATTTATTTCAATTTATGGGTTATTTAATTTAAATAGAATTTGTCGGTTCATTTCTTAGATCAATATTTATTTTCTACGCAATAAAAATTCACACAATTACGTAACAGTTGTCTCTGTATACAGAATAAATAAAATATTAAAAAGTATAATAAATAAAATGTTTTTTTTTTTTTTTTTTAATATTACCTTATTAGATAAAAAAGTAAACATTTATAAATTTTTATATTTGAGAAAGTTAATACACGGAAGAATAGAAATAAGTACAAACTTTTGTATTTTTAAAACCCTGGTCAAACGATGATTATTTACTTAAAATAAAAAAAACTTAATATTAAAAATAAATAAAATATCTCTTCATCATACCATCACAAGGTTATCTCTCCTAAGGCAAGTCCCTAGCACTATCCCGTTCCCATTCTCCTTTATTTCTACGTAAAATTTTAAGATCCCAATAACTTTTAATTGCTTTATAATTTTTACTTTTTTCGACCTCTTATTTTTTACTTGAACTGATTCTTCTAGAATGCTTTTAATCAATCCTTCTCCACTCATGTTATGTCCCATCCGGTTAGTTTTTTTTTATTTTGAATTGTTCAGATTAAATTGCTGTTCTGTTTTACCTATTCGTTAGTTATTTATTTTTCATTACTTTTCTATTTACTCTTTTCTAACCACATAACCGCATTTCAAATATCTCAAGCCTATTTTTCTCATTTTCATGTTTCATACCCAAAACAGAAGTACAATCCAAATATAACACGTCGCAATACACGTGCGATAAATTCGTTTCAGA
Source organism: Lycorma delicatula (assembly GCF_047948215.1). Lineage (NCBI taxonomy): Eukaryota > Metazoa > Arthropoda > Insecta > Hemiptera > Fulgoridae > Lycorma > Lycorma delicatula. Next base: position 92,647,062 of record NC_134460.1, read on the forward strand.
AATGGTTGTTGTATTATTGTATTTCTTATTTTAATAGAGAACTTAAAAATAACCCGACTTAATATATATATATATATATATATATATATATATAAATGAATGTTTATATGTTTGTTTGTTTGTCCCGTTTGCGTACCTATACCATTCATCCGATTGCGATGAAACTTTGGTGAGTTGTTGTGCGCAGGCCCGCGACGTTGCTGAATAGTTTGGACCGGCTAGATGGCGCTGGGATCGAGTTATTTCGAAAATTTGTATTTATGGTCCGATTTTGCTCATATTCAGAATATGTGTTACTAACATGGAAAGAAATACCTCTGCAAAAAATGGACCCCCTAGATGGCGCTGGAGTTGAGATGTTTGGAAGAACTACATTTATAGTCCGATTTGGCTCATATTCAGAATATATATTAGTTACGTGAAAAGAAAATTTTTTGCAAAACTATACCGGTAGGTGGCGCCGGGGTCAAGATATTTACGAAACAAACAAATATACAAACAGACTTTCTTCTTCTATATATATATATATATATATATATAGAATATTTCGTTATATATATATATATATATATATATATATATATATATATATAGAATATTTCGTTTTATATATATATATAACGAAATATTCGTATATGCGTCCGCTATTGGCCAAAAAACTACTGGACTGATTTACGGGCGGGAAAAAGGGAGAAAGGGGAAAAATAAAAAAGGGAAAATTGGGAAAAGTGAAAAAGGAAAAATTGAAAAAGGGGAAAATAGAAAAATGTGGAAAAGGTAATAGGGAAAAGGAGAGGGGAAATATGGGGAAACTTTCAATTATGTTCATTTAATCTATATATATATATATATATATATACTCATATCTAGCAATAGCAAAGTATTGCCGGGTCTGCAAGTATATATATTAAAATGAAAGTTTGTTTGTTTTCCCTATGCGTTTCTACACCATCAACCGATTGTGATGAAACTTTGCTGAGTCGTTGTGTATACGCCTTCGAAGGTTTCTTAATTAGTTTGGACCCGCTAGGTGGCGCTGGGATCGAAATACTTCGAAAAATTGTATATATGGTCCGATTGGGCTCATACTCAGAATATATATTTGTTATGTGAAAAGAACTATTTTTACGAAAAATGAAATTAGGGAAAAAGGGAAATAGGGAGAAGGGAAAAAGGAAAGATGGGAAGAAGGGAAAAAAGGGAAAGGTTACATTTTCTGAAGTTCCGTAATGTTAAATTTTTTAATGTTTTATCAAACTTTCATTTGTGTTAATTTAAGCTACATGTACACTCAAATCTAGTAATGGTGAAGCACTGCGGGGTTAGCTAGTCCATTATAAAACAACACAGTTTAGGCCAAAGTAATGAAACATCAGTCTACGATCTCTTTACCTCAGGTTTGATAATTTATTACTAAGTAAGTAAACTTTTCATCTGACATTCTTTAAAGATTACTAATCCAGTGAATTTATGTCGATCTATTCTCTCAACAAGTGAAAATATCTAAATCAATCTCCAAGAATAATATTTCGAAACCGTTTCAGCTACGTATATTCCACAACACTTGTAAGAACTTCGTCTCCATACTTTAATTTTATCTTTTTCCTCAGTATCTTAAAGGATAGGTCCTGTAACGCGCTATCCTCAGAGTTCTTCCTTTCCTTCTTACAGTTCTTCGACACAAAGATTGAGAATGGAAACCTTTATTTTACAAATCATGGTTACACAGTTAATATTTAAGTCTCTATCTGAGTACCTCTCTTTTTCTGTTTAGCCTCCGGAATCAACGTAAGGTATTACTTCAGAGGATGATATGCATAAATGTAAATGAAGTTTAGTCTTGAACAGAACCAGGCGGACCATTCCTCAGTTGTGTGACAACAGTAATAACTGCCTTTACTAGGATTTGAACCTAAGAACTCTCGACTGCGAAATCAGCTGATTTGCGATGACCAGTTCACCACTAGACCAATCCGGTGAGTTACCCGAGTACCTAGTTCTACGCAATTGCTTTCCCTTATCAACATCATTAAATTCTGGTTGCTTGTTATTTTTTAATACTTATTTAATAATACGGTAATCGTTTACAATTCCCCCTCCCCCTACCCTAAGATATTGAGATATATTAATAAAAACCGAGTACTAACAATAGGAAAACGTTTCTTTTAAGTCTTAAATTCATGAAAAGCATGCGTAACTAACCTTAAAAGTAGTGTTCAGAAGATTTAGAATCGTCTGTTAAAGGCTGTGTCTGGCTACTGCAGGTGAAAAGGTGTCCTGATGCTTTGAACAGGGCGCGGATTCGCGATTTGTAATCCGGATCGAATCGGAAGCCGATTAAACATCCAAATGGTCTAATAAACGGTGTTTTCGGTTATCGTACCTAGGCATATTTGCCCGAATTTCACGTTTCGTTCTTTCTGTCCTTTACGTATGAGCCTCAGTGTCCGGATTGACAAAGTTTACCGAGTGGTTAACACTTAGACGGTTGTAACTTTCGAAATGGAAACAATTATAAGACCTCCAACCCGGTACTGTTATCAGTAATGATAACAGTACCGGGAAAAATGTACTCTTTATTTATTCCTAATAAAGATTCACTTCCGCGAGTGGGAACGGGAAAAAGAAACGCTTTTAACCGCCGTTCTCCATCCAGTTATCATTAATCAGCCTACCTCTGTTATATTTTCTATGGCCAGTTTTTGTTTCGTCTAACTCTACAGTTACACCTACACCACCAATCATTGAAAACTTCTTTAATATAGCGTGCATACAAAGTTCAGGTAGGTATGAATTCCAGTTCACAAATGAACGAATGATGTGCCTATGTCGTTACACAAGAAATTTAGATGCGGTGATTTTACTGCAATCTAAAACGTAACAAATCTACAAATCTGTGTTTTAGTTAAATTGTGATTGAAAAATCAAGTATTTTTATTTTTTTGTACTTTTTTTAATTTTTTCCCGCTGAGCATCAAGTGTATTAATACTTTTGTAAAAACTAAACACTTCCCTTTTTTCATTTAATGCCATTTGGTTTCGGTAATCCGCACATTTCTTAGATTATACGACACCGCGGTCATGCAAAAACTTTCGCAAGGATTCACTATCTTACGATAAAACAATAAACTGTGGTAATATAAACTTACACCTACTGCTCGAAAAAGCCTGATCACATGTACTTGACGAGGAAATAACTGCAACTGAATTTCACGATCCTCAGCTTTGTTGACCTTCAGTCTTGCTGATACCGACAATTTATTCGATCCGATGTCTTTCCGAAACTTGAAACCTCTTTCCTTGTCGTTTATAAACTATTTCAAAGAATATATTTCAAAATCAAAGAGTTTAGAGTCGGGAAGAATAGTAAACGATTAACAATAACACGCTTCCTATTACAATTACCAATTAGTACAGTTCGCATAAAATAAAATCTGATGTGGATACCACATGACTTCCTTGTACCCCTATTAAATTACATACACACATTTTTAATTCCTTTTACGAAGTAAAGGAATTATTGTAATCGCGAAAAATCTCGGTTTTCACATTTCAACGGACATATCCATTTTGACCATCTCTGAATCCATTAGTATGTACGTACGTACGAATATATCTCGCATAACTTAAAAACGATAAGCCGTAGGTTGTTGAAATTTTTATTTAGGACTGTCCAAAAATGTCCAAACGAGCCCAAAATCCCAAAAATTTGGATTTTGAACTTTTTGTTAACTGCAGTAATAAATAAGTCCTCATTGAGAGCGTTTCAAACATATATCATGTGGTATTTTTTTTCAGTGGTTCCAGAGTTATAACCAAATAAAATTTTAATTAATGAAATATTTGGATCTTACAAGGGGACGGCACATCGGTTCGAATACGAGTTCATATACATATATTTCTTTTAATTTTTTTTTTTTTTTTTAATTTAAATATATTGATTTATTAATAATTATTAACCTCTGATTGTAAAAAGATTTATACAATAAATAATAATTCAATAATGCAATAAAAAATATCAGAGTTATAAAGAAAAGAAAATTTTATGTATTTTTCATTTAAAAAAAAAAAAGAAGTGAATATGTTATTTAATAGGCGTACAAGGAAGTCATGTGGTGACCACATCAGATTTGTTTACAGATTCCACGACGAAACTAATCAAAATGTATTCAGGGATGGTCAAAATAGATATTTCCGTTGAAATCTGAAAAGTGAAATTTTTCGCGACACAATACTTCCTTTACTTCGTACAAGGAAGTAAAAAGCCAAACTTCTTTCTAGTTGAATAGGTAATCCTTTTACCTTTTCAAAGCTCTTTTCCCTGTAAGCATTCTACTTCTTACTTCTTCCATACAGTTTTCATTCTGATTCATCAAACTTCCCAAATATTTAAATGAATTTGCCTAGTTATTTAATTTCAGTGGTATATTAAAACAGCCTTACGTTTTCTCAGTTGTCATCACTTTTGTTTTTCCTATATATAAGAGTTCTTTCCGAATTCTTTTCCCACTCTTACAATTCTTTACATCAAAATTGCAATTCCTCATCAGAATCAGAAGATAACGTACTTTTATCAACAGTTTTTTGACCATGATTAATTTCATCGGTCATTTTTCTGAGCTTAAGAAATCCGTATTTTTTTAAAAATATTATTTAACTATTTATTATTGAAAAATAATGTACGCGATACTTTTATTGAAAAAATTATCTTTTACAATTTAAAGCATTTTTTTAACAGAGAGGAGGTAAAAATTGAACAACGGAATAGTTAAACAAGATTCTAATAACTCTTTCTTTCTTATTTTTACTTTTATTATTTTCGTATATATTTTATTAACGATTTCAGTTATTGAAACCGTACAGACAGGAACTGTGTAAAAGGAAGTTAGAAGAATAGTCGGTTGCAAAAGGTCAGACATCGGTAAGCAAGTAAGCGGTAGGGCTGTTTTCATTGTGTCAGTTTGTGCTGCTGAGATGATAAGAAGGAAAAGAAGGGGAAGTCTAGGAGCATGAGTTCTAAGTCCCACCTGTTGCCCCTTGACATCGCATCGAGAAAGGATGGCTACGACTAAGAGTACGAGGGAGAGGAGGCTATCGACCCGACGGTCGGGTCGGAGTCCCTCCCGCAACCCACTTTTACCCCCATAAAAAGTAATTTTATCTCTCGTCTAAGAGAGATAGCGAAAATACAGACTGAAATGGAGTATAGAATATATGTTTTTGTGTGTGTATAGTATATGCAATGGAGAGATGAATGCATTCAGAAACTTATTACAAGTGCAGATGTTGTTAGAAAACAACAAAAGCGTATTTTTGCGATCTTGCCTACATAGTTTTCGTCCTCTAAGAACAAACAGCTTTTTTTCGTCTATCTCCATATTTTTCCCGTTATTATTATTTGTATACTTTCTCTCCTATACTGAAATTACTGTATTATTTAACTGTTAAAAACATTAAATTAATGTGTATATCAAGCCAAGACGTATGAAAAATATAATATCTCTTTCAATAAATCAAATAACTTTATTATATTATGGTGAAATTAATACACAGAATTAGACTTGTAATTTAATAAAATTACATCATCTTTAATAAGCTTACATCATACTGTTAGGAAATTCGAACGTATAATAGTATGATATACAAAATACAATAAACGTCGAGTATTAATCATTAAAATTACCTACCACAAAAAAGTAAAACTGGAATTAAAGTAAAATTTTTTGAATAAAAATAAATACTGATATATTTTCTAAAAAATAATGTTATATAAGTAATAATTAATGAGAAATTATTTCGATGACATTCCTCTTTCAATTAATAACGATATTTTTTATTTAATGATCAAATATTTTCAAAGACAAGGGTTTTTACTTTCCTGGCAAATATAGCTACAAGGGTATGTATGCTACATTAAAGGTATGTATGCTATATTAAAGGTATGTATGAAATACATACTTTCGATAGGTTATAAATAATGAAACTGGTGTATGTGAATACAGTAAGTAAATGATATGTTTTTACAGGGAATTTTAAAAAAACCCATCGGGTTGGTCTAGGGGTGAACGCGTCTTCCCAAATCAACTGATTTGGAAGTCGAGAGTTCTAGCGTTCAAGTCCTAGTAAAGGCAGTTACTTTTATGCGGATTTGAATACTAGATCGTGGATACCGGTGTACTTTGGTGTTTGGGTTTTAATTAACCATACATCTCAAGAATTGTCAAACTGAGACTGTACTAGACTACACTTCAATTACACTCATACATATCATCCTCTGAAGAAATACCTGAACGGTAATTCCTGGAGGCTAAACAGAAAAAAGAAAAAAAAAATTTTAAAGTTTATGTTGTTATATCTGCTCTGCTGCTAACGCCACTGATTGATGCGTCATGTTACCAGACTGGCAAGATGACCGCTACTGCTGAAGAGAAAGCTTTTTTTGTGCTCGAATTAACCAAAACAAGCTCGGTTACTGTCGTGCAGCGACGTTTCAGAATAAAATATGATAAATTACCGCCAACAAGAAAATTAATCTACGACAGGAATAAACAGTTTCAAAACACAGTGTGTCTGTGTAAAAAGAAAAGTGCTGGAAGACCTGTTTCAGAAGAACAAATTGATTGTGTTTGTGATGCGTATCAACGTTGCCTAGGCAAATCGACTAGATCAGCAAGTTTAGAATTGTAAATTCCTCAACCGACTGTGTGAAGAATTCTGCGGAAACGTTTGAAAATGACTCCTTATAAATTACACTTAGTACAAAGTTTAAATGTTGACCATAAACTCTCACGTAAACATTTTTGTGTGGAGTAGTAGAAATGTGTTGAAAATGACGATGGATTTTGTCATCGTCTTAATTTTCGGTGATGAATGTACGTTTCACACTTTAGTGTGAAGTTAATAGACATAATATAAGAATATGGGGTATAGAAAACCCAAGAGAATGTTCGCAACATATACGCGATTCCCCTAAAGTGAAAGTGTTCTGCGCTGTATCTCGTGAAAGGGTGTACGTTCTTTTTTCACAAAATTGCAGTAGCCGGAGTAATTTATCTAGACATGTTCAGTGAACAGCTAATGCCTCAATTCGAGGAAAACAGTGACAATTTTGTTTTTGTACAAGATGGAGCTCCTCCTCACTGACATTAACAGGTCAAAAATTATGTAGAAGAACACTTCTCAGACGACGGATTGGCCCCGTAAGCAAGGAAAACATGGTGCTTAAGCGTTGGCCATCACGTAGTCCAGACTTAACGCCTTACGACAACTTTTTATGGAGTTATGTAAAAGTCAAAGCTTTTATACCACTCCTTCCTGTTGATATCGATGACTTAAAACAACGCATTACAAATGCTGTTGCTACCGTTGACCGGGATATGCTTGCATGTGTTTGGGATGAATTCGACTACCGTGTTGATATCTATTGTCACACATCTCAGGAACGGTCAACCTGGAACTGTACAAGACTAAACTTCAAAACATATAATCTACATATCAACTACATTTATACATATTCTCATTCATCCTCTGAAGTAATACTTTACGTTAGTTCAGGAGCCTAAACAGAAAAAGAAAAAAGAGATCGTCAACTAACATGGAAGTTTCACTTTAAGGAAAAAGTGAGCAGTCTGATATCAAATTTAAGGAGCTTTACCGGTTATTAGGCAGGAAATCGCAACTATCCCTACCTAACAAGCTACTTTTGTACAAAGTGATTTTAAGACCGGTTTGAACATACGGAATCCAACTCTCGGATACGGCAAGTACTAGCAATATAGAAGATATTATTCAGTGTTTCCAGAATAAATTTAAGCATTACACAGGCGCCATGGTTCGTATAGAACAACGAAATTCATAAGACTTAAGGTTACCTTGTGTTCGAGAGGAAGTCGATCGATTTGCAAATAATTACAAAATAAGGCTTAACGATCACGTAATTAATCTAGCTCTTAACCTCTCAGACAATGAGGAAGATTAAAGCGGGTATATTTATTGGACCTAGGAACCTATACTCGGGACTAGGCCTATCTTCTTAAGTTGTGGATCATCAAAGTATTTACGTTTATGATCATTTATGTTTTTAATATTTTTCGTTCCTATGTTACTATTTTTTTTCTTTTTACGTTGCGGTTTTATTCCAAGTACTGGACATTATTGTGATTTATTGACTGACTGGATTTTATCAATGCTTATGCTTCCTTTGATTTATTGTTGATGTCTAGAAGTATTTAATTAAGGTGTTTCAAGAGAAATTCCATTATAAGGTCTCAAAAAATTTACTTAAGGCTTCTTATCTAGGAAAGCGATTATAAATTTAATTTGAGATATACTAAAGGGGGAAAATATGTAATAAATAAGAAGATAGTTTTTTCGATATTGAAGGAAAGAATTTGAGAATATTTTTTTTAAATGGTAAGATAAGCGTACTGTACGCATGTATTGATTTTAATATAAAGTAGGGTTATGTTTGCAAAATTTTGAGAAAATTGACCCCAAACTTTTACCAACAAATTACCACATACACAGGGATTTCTGAACCAAATTTCATGAAAATCGGTTTACCCAGTCAAAAGTTATTAAGCTTCAAACAAATGTTATTAATATTTATACGGGTATTATTGTTTTATTTATGTTCTATACATAGTAAAAAGTACATTCCTTCAACAAAAAACTATTCTTGTCATATTTCATATATCTTTCAGCGAGCCTTATAAAGATGTTTAAAATTTTGCCTGTCTCATCAATCTATTTGTCTAAAACACAACTTTACATAAAATAAACCTCCATAAATTCCAGCCACTGCAACCATTTTATGCCTATTCTACGAGAAATAAAATATATTAATCCCAATCATAAAAATAAACTTGTACCACCCCATTCAACAAAAAGTTTTTCTTGGAAAAAATTTCTTCATTAGACTGGTGTTAGACTAAACATCAAATTATTGTATAAAAATAAAATAAAAATATTTATTTTATTGAATCTACATTTTATTCAGTTGAGCAATTTATGAATAACATTTACAACTTATTTAATTAACATTTAAGTAATTTATATTAAGTTATTTATGAATAACGTTTATACAAATTTTTATTCGTGTTTGGTAAACAAAAGGTTTCTTTAAATTAATTATGGTGCTTAATAACACTGTTTTATTTATTTATTTTTTAAGTTATCAATTCAATTCCATATATATTTTTAAGTTGTAAGTTTTACCGAGATAAATGTAAAAAAATTGTTTAAATAAAATATAAAATTGTATACGTAAACATTAAAAGATATATTTTTTCATCTTTATTGTCTAATATTAAATTGTTAAAGCGTATTTAATCGATTTCATTCTGATATCCTGAGTATTATTCAAAAAATTTAGGAAATTAGTTGGAAATTACACAGTTAAAAAATAATTAATACTCCTGCAATCAAAAAATTATTAACTCACGCTAATTAGCAATTCCTTTACTTCAATTGTTTGTATCTCTTTCATTTTCCCGGCGAATATAGTTAGAAAAGCTATACTAAAGGGGAAAGTACGGTGATCATGTCAAAAATGAGATATCGGGGTTTTTTGCAACTTTTTACGTTTTTGGGTCAAACTAATTCATCTACACCAAAAAAATACGTATGTACGTGTATATGTCGCAGTGATTTTGACCTTATACTTCAGGATTGACCAAACCGACTTTCTTCAAATTTGGCTCAAATATTTCTATATATAGGGGGAATGATCATTTTAATTGTTTTTTCAAAATTCGTTAAGGAGGTGAGGGGATATAGCGAAAAAAATTTCGATTTTCTTCAAAAGCATTTTAGAGAAAAGTTTATTAATAAAGCAAATTTGTTACCTACAATGGGTATATAAATCCAAAATATTTTTTTTTTAATTAACCCCTATGTTAAAAGTAAAATACATTATTTTTGTTCTTTGCTTTATGTCCCTTCGGTTTAAATATTTTTCAAAGATATTTTGAAAATTTATGTAGAGCTATAATACTAAGAATTTTTTTTTTTAAATTATAAACTCCGGACCGAAAATTGAGAAAAGTTTCTTTGAACATTTTCTTTCTTTTTATTTTAGCCTTTATTGAAGGGGATGTTAATTTTAGCGAAAAAAAGTTACTTAAGCAAATTTGTTAAGCTTAACCAGTACATGAATATTTTTAGAAAACGTTTTCTTAAGATTTATTCACCACCTCTACAAAATATATATTCTGTTTTGTTTTTGTTCTGTTCTAACTCTATTAATTCTTATTATTAATTTCCGGAAAAGACATCTAATGACGTGAATTCCGTGAAATCCTGTGGTTAAAAAAAAATGATGATCCATAAAGTATGTCTGCGATAGGGTCAAAAAATGACGTATTTAAATTTCGATTTGTTAATAATATTGTAATTGCTTCTTTTTAAATCTGTTAATTGTTAAATCTTTTTAATTTAAAGCTGTTTAAAAAAAGATGTTTTTTATCAAGAAGTCAGTTTCTCGCTTTTGAGTTTTTGTAAACAGCTGATTTTTTTACACGGGCAGCATTCTTTTTCTTAGGCCCTCATATTTTTTTTTTTTTTTTTTTTTTTTTTTTTTTTAATAAACTATTTAAAAAATTGTAATAAAACCAAATTTAAAAAAAAAATCATAAAAAAGTAATGCTTTTTTAATTTTGATAAATTGTTGATGATTTTTAGTTTTAATTCAGCACTAATTTCAAAAATCTTAAATTTAAAAAAAGATTGAGATACAAATTTTTAACATAGTTCTTTCAATCATTTTTTAAATTTGATATATTTAATTTTACATACTTTTTTTTGTTAAACGGGCACTTTTATAATTAAGTTAATTATAATTGCATTACGTCATTCGCTACCTGGCATTTACATGACGAATAAATTAAATAATATAAATTTATTAAAAAAATAAATTTAGATAATAATTTTTTTTAACGATTCTGGTTTTAAAAAAATAAATAAAACGAAAAATGAGAATTAAAACGCTTTAGTATAAAAAAATGAATAATAATAAAACTTGATATAAAACTCAATTGAAAAATAATAAAATGAAATAGAATATTTTAATGAAGAATGAAGAACAATTAAAAATCACCCTTCCCTTTAATTATTTAGTCTACGTGCTCTATACCTTGTATATTTAATTACAGTTGCTCAGCGAAGGGAAATGTTACTCCACTACTCGATTAAGTAAACAGAAAACCTTAAATTTTCACTTATTATAAATTAAACACACCCAAGCTTAATTAAGAATTCTCACGTGTAGTCAGTTTACATTATATGCATGTTTGTATTTAGAGGAATTGGGAAGTCTGGTTTTAATGACAAACACCTCAGCTATGGATTTAGCTTTTTATACAGCTACCGCGTAGCAGAGTTCCGGGACAAATAAATAGACAAACCACACAAATACGAACAAGTAAACATAACTGTAAAACGGTAACCCAACACTCTTGGCGTGAATCCATTTGGCTTAGATCTCTTTCTTGTAGTATTCAGTGTATTTCAGCCAAAACCCGATCTATATAAATCGAAAAATGAGAATGGTAAATCCTACCAAAGGTATTTTAAGTCTCATTGCAGACATCTATTCCGCCTATTATTTTTCGAGAGATCCGGAGTATCTTTATTAAAAATGGGTAACGTACATTATTGACCACTATCGACTAGCTCAGCTATTCTGTATTTTCCAATAAATTGATTTTTCAGGAACTAACTTAGCTTCCTCAAAACCTCACCCATTTCAAATTTGTTTTGTGGAATTTTGAGGGCCCACTTAACTATTCATTTATAACCCGGAAAGAAAACCTCAATCAAAATTTTTTTTAAATGTATATGTTAAGAGAATTTTCTGATTTTATAATTTTTAACTCCCTTGAAATCTTCTTTTTTTTAAATCATCCACGGCGTATAAATGACAAAAAAAATGTAACCGCAAAATGGGGGAAGGAATCCTTAATAATTTTTTTTTTTTTAATTTTTTATAAGATTATACAGAATTCTACTGGCTTTTATTTTTATAGTTTGAATTTTTTCCAAAAGTAAATACAAGTAAATAATAATTTTTATCAAAAAAAAGGAGTTGGCTTAATTTTCTGTCCTGTTACTTTTATACTGCATCCTGAGCGAATAATATAAAAAAATCTGTTAAAACTTCTTTTAAGGGTTGCCTCCCGCATCCCTTAACAAAAATATTTAATGAAGTGACAACTGCTTTCTGTAAGATTTCATCATACATAAATAACTTATGTCTAGTTAAAATATGAGTAGCTTACTCAAGTTTGTTAAATGAATTTAACGTCGTTCATGCTTAACCTTGAATAAATAATAAAATATAAATAATAGAGATAATGAGCACAAATTTAAATATTCTTTAATTTTGTACAGAACGGTAAGAAAACAGACAAAATCCATCTTAGCAGTTATTTGTAAACGTAACTTCATTGTACACAAATAGCGCTGACTAAAAAATTATCATTTTTGCTTTAATTTATTCAATGTTTCTTGAATTTTAATTTTGCTTTATGTAGGTTATTAAAAATTGCCTTTAGTTTTAGTTTTGTGTAGAACGCAAAGATTACATAAAATAAAAAAACAATTTAGGTATTTTATATGAACATAACTTCTTTCTATATACACAGATAGCGCTCACTATGACAAATTACGTCACACGTCTACCAATGAAAATCGTGGTACGATTTTCAGTAAAATTTTACAATTAAATAGTTAATAGTTTAAAAATATTATATACTCGACGCCGAGTAATCTACCAGTTCAATTTAGGTGAATCCAGACTATTCATCCTCCGGGTATTGAGATCTGATTCGGATTCTCCATAAAAAATTAGGATGGATTTTTTGTCGGAAAATTTCGAATGAAACATCGTGGTCCCCTCAAACGGGTTCAAAGTATAAAAATGTCAAATTTAACCCCAAAAATACGTATAAGAATAGTATATGGCTATATACGAGGTATATTCATAAAGTAAGGGCCGTTTGGTCATTAAAAAAAATTAACTCGGGACAAAAGGTTTTTACTTAGTTTTAATCTACTATATATCTACTTCACTTTTTCACATAATCGCCATTCAGTTCTAAGCACTTTTCGTAACGCTAAACCAGTTTCTTTTACCCCTCTGCATAGAATTTTGCCGCCTGGGAATTGGTTCCGCCTGGAAACTAGTTGACAACGGTAGTCTTGAGTTCCTCGTCGTTTCCTTTTCAAACCGTTATCCACCAAGCCACTTTTTCAAGTGAAAGAAAAGGAAGTAGTCGCTAGGTGCAAGGTCGGGACTATATGTAGAATGTCAAATGGTCAAAAGGCATGGTTAAGGCAGCGGTGTGAGGACGCGAGTTGTGAAGAAGGATTATGCCGGACAACAGTTTCCCGCGTCGTCGATTTTGGATCGCATGTCTCAGTACGGTGAGTGTTTTGCAGTTCACGTCAGCTGTAATTGTTGATCCACGCTCCATGAAATCAGCCAAAATGATTCCCTTTTTGGCCCAAAAAACGGTAGCCAACATTTTTTGACTCCAATATGGAGACTGCTTAAACTTTTTCGGTTTTGGTTAACTTTAATGGCGCCACTGCATTGACTGTTGTTTCGATTCTGTATTGGTGTAGGATATCTACGTCTCGCGGCCCGTAACAATGTGGAAAAACAAATCATCTCCATCTTGTCGATAGTAGACCAAAAACGCTCGTTCATAGCACATTCTGTGTTCTTTGTGTTGATCGGTGAGCATTTTCAATACCCACCTTGCACACAATTTGTGATATCCAAGCTTTTCTGTGACAGTCGTGTAGATAGAGATGAGTCCAACATGCAAAAATTCATCAGCCAGAGGACTAATCGTCAATCGCCGATCACATAGCAATTTTCACTTCACTTGTTCAACGATTTCGTCGGTCTCAATACTGGGCCTGGCACTCCACTCTTCGTCATGCACATTTGTGCAGCTATTTTTAAAGTTTCGACACCATTGTCTAACCTTTCTTTCCCTCATACTGTAGGTCTATACACTAGGCACAACACCCGATGAATTTCAGCAGCTGAAGATCGTTTTGCACACAAAAATCGAATCACAGTGCACACTTCACAACTGGCGGGGGAAAAGATTGTCGAGGACATTGGGATCTGCAATCACCGGCAGGCAACCGACTACTTGAGCACAACTGCAGTGGCTTCGTAAATAACCGATATATGGCCCTGCATGCGTGAAACAGTGTTCAGACCCGCTAATATATAAATATAAGCCGACGGCCCTTACTTAATGAATATGCCTCGTACGTTTATAAAGGATCTCGAGTTTTGTCGATTCACGCAACTTGGGAAAGAGAGGTGCGAGAGAAAAATACGCTAGTCTAAATTGGTAGATTACTACAACGCTATTCCACTTGATTTTAATCAAGGAAGTAGGCTACTAAAATTAAGTTCTCTTTTTTCTATACTTTATTCATGGAAACACGTACCTCTTAAGGAATAACCTCAAAGCTCATTAAATGCGTACGTTGGTAATAAAAATTAGCCGAATGGTTCTTTAGTTTTAAGTTAACATCGAATAAACACACACAGGAGCAATCCGATTTATGCTTAAAGTTACATACATGACTTCAATGTTAAATTCCCTTTAATATTAAATAAGATTATATATTAACGTAAATACTAATTTTTCAATAGATATATTAACTACTTTAAATATAAACTCAATTTAAAATTACTGTATTAATTAATTCTAGAACTAGTAACTAAATACATTATGATCAATTTCCTTATAATTTTACTGCAAAGTATTAAAATAAAATAAAAAAATGTCATCTGCTAGAATAATTTTGTATAAAGAAGATATTTTGATTTTATTAAATTTTGAACTCAATTTATTAAAATACTTTTTCTTTCTACTTGTAAACAAACAAAAAAAGACTTATCAACCGAACATCTATAAAATGCAAGAAGAATTAAGCCACAATGCATACTGTTCTCTAGTAAGAAAAGTATTGTAATTCAGGGAGATGAAAAATACTCGCCTCAAACTAGTACTTCCTGTGTAGACTGTATTGCTTGCAAGAAACTTGTAACATGTTTAATTTAATTTAATAATAAAAGGTAATATAAAATTAAATTTTATTTATTTGATAACCTTTAATCTGTTTTAGTTACCCCTCAAATTTAATTGTTTTCTCTTAATATCTTAATTTTAATTGAAAATTTTTTAAAGAAATTTATTACAGTACACTTTTTTAAAATAGGTAATAATAAACATTACCTGCTCTGGCTTTCATTCGATGTTAAACTTCTCCTAAATCAGTCACTGGGAGTGGTGATTGTAGTGGTACTGTTGTATATGGTAATGGTGTTAAAAGTTTTGAAATATCTTTATTATATGTTTGAAAAGTGTTATGATTTTGTGTTATTAAACTTAATAAACACGATAATAGTCTTATGTAACAATTCTTTTTTGTTAAATTAGACTAAACTTTAGAAATAATCATAAATTAAAACCAATAACTTTATAATTACACCATATCATTTGTAGATTAATTAAACCACTCGGCCAGAGTGGAGGATCAACTTTTATAGTTTATTTCACTAAATACAGTATGCTTTTTAGTTACTGTACGCTAAATTCAAATACGTAAAAGTAATGGAATAAAACTAATAACGTAAACAAAAGAGAACAAAAATTTGCTTATTAAAAATTTGCATTTTAAATATTAAACGTCATTTACTTCAAGGAGAAAAAATCAATAAATCAAATATTATCAAAATACTTTATAAATTTACAAAATTCAATGCTTGATTGATGATGTATTCTAAGTTACTAGAGAGCTATCAAAGGCTGCACGAGTGGCATTATTACAAAACATTAAGCTCATTGACTATTGAAGAGGTACTCTTTTGACCTACATCAACAACAGCTGTAGTGTATGTACAGACTACGATATGTATAAAACTTCATGATGATATATTGTAAAATTTACAATAGAAATAGTTGAACATCAAAAGCTTAGACAAAAAAAAAACGAGATATAATATCACTTACATCAATTATTCTTATAAGTTGCATAAAAATAATTCATAAAAATGTACAGTCTATTTAAAATAATTCAATTATCTCTGATTAAATCAGTGAAGAATTGCAAAATCAATCATATCACTTGCACTATGTTCGTTTCCATTCTTCTCTATTCCAGAAAGTAAGATTTTAAAATCTAAGATGCCGATTTCCTTTTAGATTGTCTACAATTTTTATTCTTTCCAGCCTCTCTCTTTTGGACCTTTTAATATTAAATGTTAATCCTTCTAACACTGTTTTAATCAATCCTTCTCTCATGATACATCCCTTCAAGTTAGCTTTCCCTATTTCTTTTTTGAATTATTCTGGTTAATCTTCTATTTTCATTCACATTCACTGTTCGTATTACTTCATTCTTCAACTTTATTCCATTTAATCTTTTGTTATTGAATAAATATTATTCATTGTAATTTTTTTTTTACAATGAGAGGTTAATAATTATTAATAAATTAATAATTTAAATTTAAAAAAAAACAGTTAAAAGAGATGAAGTCTACTGTGAATCGATGTGCCTTCTCCTAAGATCCAAATATTTCATTAATTAAAATTTTAATTGGCTATAACTCTGGAACCAATGAAAATAAGTACTGCTTATGACATATCGTTGAAAAGTTCTGAATGACGGCTTATTACTGCAATTAAGAAAAAGTCCATAATTCATTTTTTTGGATTTGGGCACTTTTGGTTCAGTCGATTGCAATCAAACGGGGAGGTGAACAACTAGGTGTTACAACAGTCCTAAATCTAAAATTTCAACATCCTACAGCTAATCGTTTTTGAGTTTTATGAGCTACAGTACATACATATATACATACGTACTGACATCATGCCAAAAGTTGTCAAAATGCATTCAGGGATGGTCAAAATGGTTATTTCCGAAGAAATCTGGAAACCAAAATTTTTCATGATCGCAATACTTCCTTTACTTTGTACAATGAACTAAAAAGAAATTAATAAATAAATAAAAAACCTATTTAATTTGTCGCTGACTTCATGAAGTCAAACTTTACAGCAGCACTGAAAAAATGAATAATTTCTTAATTTTTAATGAAATTTTTTAAAAATTGATTTTTTAGTTATATTAGGTTGATTTTAAGGACCTCCACGACAGATTGGTAATATCTCGGTCTTTCATTCAAATGCTTCCAGATTCGAATTTGGATCAGGCTTGTAATTTTTCATATGTAACAAAAGTTTTACTATTCTGTATTCTTACACACAAGCTTTGTGCTTATGTGGTGAATTTATCATAAAAAAAGTATTCTGTCATTGTAATCTTCTGTTAACATAGAAACTAAGTATCTACATTACTTATTTTGTTCAATTCATCTTTCTTTTGCCCAGATTGTCTTATCGTTTCTATTTTCATTACTTCCTTTTTCTGTTTAGCCAACGGAAATTACTGTCAGGTATTACTTCAGAGGATGATATGTATGAGTGTAAGTAAAATGTAGTCTTGTACAGTTTCAGGTCGTCCACTTCCAGTATGTATGGTTAATTGAAACCCAACCACCAAAGAACACCAGTATCCAAGCTCTAGTATTCAATCCGTATAAAAGTAACTAACTACCTTTACTAGAACTTGAACTCTCAACTTCAAATCAGCTGATTTGCAAAGACGTGTTCAACACTAGACCAACATGATTGGTTCTATCTTCATTATTAAAATTCTCCTAATCAGTATAACTATGCAAAATTATAAATATCAGTCTAACAGGATGTAAACATAACAAACATTTAAGACTAAAATGGGACAATTAGTTTTAGCAATTTCTTCACTATTATTATCCAAGTTTCTAGAAACTGATGAAATAAACATTTTTTTAAAGTTGCAAAAGAAATGTGGAAAATGCAAATTTAAAAAATGGACTTTGATAAAAAAAGAAAATAGGAAAGTGGTCTAGAGTTTTTCATAATGTGGTGTCCAAAATCTCTATAATTAAATGAGTGGTTTAAATAACTCCAAGCACAATAAATGTAAAGTGTTGGAAAAAATAAAAGAATCAAGATAAATCAAATATAAGTCCACAGAAAAAGTATTGTTGATTTTTTACATGAAAAGGAATGTTTAACTCCATCACATGACTGATTAAACTAATTAACCTAACACAAATTTATCAATCTACATTGTATTACTAGAAAGTATATTAAACTGATAGCAGTAAATATTACAGAAGTAACTGTATGTCTTATAAGCCAAATTATTAAGAGATTAATGTGTAACAACACATACAATTTTAAGTGAATAGAATAATAGTAGAATTCATTCAATTTAGATCAATATTAGCATTAACAGCACTTCTTTTTTCATGAAAAACACTAACTGTGTATCCTGTCAGTATATCCTACACAAATGATCACTTCCTCAATTTTTTGTTATTACTTACTTTTCCTTAATAATTATTTTTGCTAATTAAGTAAAGATTCTGACAACTACATTTTCCAAAAATACGAGAAATCCCCACTGGTATAAAGATGTTAATCATTGCCTCAATAAAAAGTTCTCTCATGCAATGGACACCTAGTTATCTACTACTGGCTTCCTAAACACTGGATCTTATGCATGATTTCTTCTTTTTAAGATATAACAATGACTCTTTCAATGTAACACCATTGCCTAGAACTCTGAATGAAGAAAAAATACTCATTTTCTTCTTCATTAAATAGTGGTTGAAATTATCATTTCATGGTTTTTCTTTAAAGTGTTCCTTTGATATGCAACAAAATAGTCAACTAATATGGAATTTTACAACCAAAATTCCAGTACTTTTAAATTCTCAAATCATTGAGAAATATGAAATTTTTGAAAATATTTTTTTTGTTTTCTCCCAATTATATTCCACAATTAGGAAACTAAAAATAACAAAAATTCTATCCCAATAATTTAAAAAATAAAGGAATCATAAACTATGAAGCACAATGTAAGATAGTATGCACCAAATTAGACACTGTAAAAAAAATTGGGAGACAGTAAATTATAAACAAATAAGATGAAGTTTTTAAGAAGATGATGGTATGAAAGATATGAAGAGATCAAGAAAGAAATAAAAAAAAAACCTAAAATGTAGATCACCTACAATGTTAAGAACTAAATAATTAAAAAGGTTTGAAACCTTCAGAGAGAGTTTTTACTTTGTAAAATTGAGCAGATACTTTTATTTATCAAATTACTCATATAAGCAACATTTTATACTATTCAACTGTGTCATTCACTACATAAGTTACAAAATTAACATCTAGTTAAATATTCAAGTCAAGTATAAGGCTAAGTATTTAGAAATGGATGTCACATTTTCATAAGTTTAATAAAAATTTTAATGATTAATTTAAAAAAATTTCAGACACTTACTGTTAACATAAATTTGATTAAAAGGCTTTTTTTAAAGCACTGCTTTTGAAGACCTCACTTCAGCTGATTATGAACATAAAATACAAACCAAATTCTTTATAAATCCTTCTAGTCTTAAATAAATCTACTGAATCTTACTACATTTATTACTAGATTAAAAATTCAATTATAAATTTAACATTACAATAAAGTTAGGATAATCAGATTTTTCTTATAGGTTTGATTCCTGATGCAAAGATAATACTACCAATAATTTCATCATTAAATGATTAACAGCCCATGGTGTGTAAACATATCTTTTCGTAAATAATTTTTCTTTTTAATTTCTACAAGAATTTTCCCATTCTGTGCAATTTGCCTTTATTTTCTTACGTGTTGTAATCACAAAAAAAAATATATGGTAATAAGATTTTAATTAGCAAGTTTACCTACATATCAACTATGGTATTTTACGAGATCTTGTAACCCCTTCTGTATAAGGTGTATAATGATCACAATATGCTTGTTAAAAATATTACCATTTTACTTGCTTACTTAAAAGAGTTGCTTTTATTTATCAATTCATGAAAATTATTTATTTTGAAAACTGATAATGAATACTGGTTGTTAAAAGTAATGGAGCGATGATGCAGAGTGATGAATCACACATGCTATGCGTGTAACATATCATTCTTACACTACAAATAATTTTGCAATTCAGTGCTATACTATTTTTACATTTGAATCATTAAATTTTTATTTTATCGTATTGATACAGCGTTTCCTTTAGTCATTACATTTTGGTTTGATTTTTATATTTTTAGAGAAATCATTATTTTATAAAATTTTCAGTTTCTATGACTGAACAGTTCAGTTTCTACTTCACTATAAGTTGGTGAAGTAGTGTTTACTTTGTGATAACCATGCAGTATATTTAAATATATTAAATTTGTTTTATTAAAGTGTTAAATTTGTTAAAATATGGAATTTTGAAAAACCACTGACACTTGAAGAATTGAATTGCATTTTAAAAGAAGATAATATTTCACAAGGAACTGCCATTGATGCCAATTATATTTCACCTGAAGTTGATGAACTTACTAACAAAGATGATATTGATGAAAATTTTCTGAGACCCCTTCAAAAGGTACAACTGATATAGCAGGTACATTTGAGATTCATTTGCATACTGAAAAAGACATTATGTTCAAAAATTCAGTTGCAGGGAGAAATCAGAAAAACTATAAACCTAAAAATAACTGGCTTGTGACTGGCACTGTCAGAAAAAAGCTTCTTAATTGTCCATTAAAAAATTCTAAAGAATTGGAAAAAATGAATAGAGGTATATTTGATGAAAAATTTCACAGTTGCTAGATGGAATATGATAATGCAGTGGTGATAGTTGCCAATAATCACAATCGCATATATCCATTACGAAACACAAACATAGACAACTGAAAACAAAAGGGAATAAACCCATTATTGCTGAGCCATTAATGATAGCGGAATATACTAAAAATATGGGTGGCGTTGTGTCCTATGACAATGGTATTGGAAATTATAGAAGCGCATGGAAAAAAATAGTGGTGGCCATTGTTTACAAATGCTGTCGATTCTATTACAGTAGTCATGGAAAATATACAGTCTTGCAAATAATAGTAAAATCGGTCAAATTGATTTTAAGTCTTCTCTTGTATTATCACTGATAAAGAGTGAAGACATAAAAATACCACAAAGTATTGCTAGAAATGAAGAAAAAAAAATTTCCTAATGAAAAAAAAACTTGCCAGAAGATGTTTGTTATGATAAAGTAGGGCACATTATTTCAGAGCATGTGAAAACAGCTAGACGAAGTTGTAAGCAAAGCAAAACCATTCAATTTTTTTGTGTATAAAATTTAAAGTCATCTACATTCAAAATGTTTTCAAGAATTTCATTTGCAGCAAAGAAAATAATTTATTAAAAAAAAAAAAAATTAAAAACCTTTAATTGTAACTGTATTTAAACTGTTCATGTCTTATTATATTCTTCAGAAAATGACATTTTTTGTACGCTTTTGCCAAAGGTACATAAAAAAACCATTTTATTTCTGAGCAGTAACAGTTTTTTTTTGTTGGTATGTAAATTAGCTTTAAATACTAAATAACAGACAGAGTTTATTTAGAAAAAACTAAGTAGGTTTATGTTCGGCAGTTATGGGTTAATCATGACATACAATTATAAGGATATTGGCATTAAAAGACTGAGTAAATTTAATAAAACTGGCAGATCAAGAAACCTAACCTTAACTTCCTTTACTATAGAAACTTTATAACAATAGGCAGTTTCAAACCTGGCCCATGAACTTATTTTTAACAATCGTCTAGCTCTGATTTTGTCAGAGCTAGACGATTCCGACAAAATAGTAAAGTTAGCTCTATGCAAGGTAAAACACATACAACAATTTCGACGTGTTGGAAGCACGGCTCAATCATCTAGAAAAGTTTTTTAAAGTTTCATCATATTTTTATGCATAAAAATATTTAGTTCTGCGAAAACTGCAACAAAAATTATATATTAATATAAAGATAAATTTAATTACTGAAGGTAACAAACTGTACACTTTCAGGTGTTATCAAGCCATCTTATAGCATATAACAATAAACATAGGCTGCTCTATTCATTCTACAAAATCAAATTTAACTACTAATTTCTAATGAAAAATCATATTAAATTCACATTGTTTATGGTAAATGGACACAAGAGTAACAGTCTGTCACTTGCAGCTTCCTTCAATAATAATGACGCTGCTATTTTTTTTTTATTTTCATTGGCATCAAGCAATTCATCTGGTAACAATGCTGTATTATTACTTCAAAATGTTCAAAGGGTGTTAGGATAAGATTATTTTTATATAAGTAAATAATATCATGCAACTTAAATAAAAATGTTCATGGCTTAACTGATAAATGTTGGCTGTCGTTAGGAGTGTTTTTTTGTTTACAGGAATATTTGTTTAAGCTTCAATTCACTTCTTTGCAATACAAACACTTTGCAAGCTCAACAGTTATAATATCTATTACATACATTACAGGCAGAATTATTTTTTGAGCAAGTTGTGCAAAGGTTTTCAGTTTATTGCTTAAGCTAAAAAGCTGACCACATTTTTTTAATTACTTTTTGTACTCTTCCTTTATATATATATATATATATGACATTTACTTACCATTTGGATCACCTTGGTATTTTTTTTTAGCGTACAAGTGTTCCAGATAATTTCAATCAATTCACCGATATAAAATAACCAAACATACAGAAATACCAATCAGCAAATGCTATGTACTTCATACTGTACATGTTCTAAGTTAACATGAGTCTGTCTGTGAACCCACAGTTCATGATTCACACTTTTACAAGCTGAAAGTTCATGAATGTGAAAAACATCCATCATTGTAGGCTGTTTTTTAGGAACTAATAAAAACAATTCATTCTGATCATGATCATTTGTCAAGTTTAATGTAAGATAAATATATTTTTTCTGCATATTATAGTTTCTAAACATATGTAACATATACAGTATAGACAATTGAAAGCCTTCATTAGCAGTCTCCCTTGAGACAATATTTTTTATCTTATACTACATTAAAAAGAGAAGTCAACACCACATAGTGGCCATCCCAGGTTATAATAACTATTATAGGCTGACCTGTTTGCTTTGAACATTGGCTTCTCACAGCAAGATTGTATTATCATAAATAATGTAATGAATTATTTAAAAATTTGATAGCTTATTTATTTTTAATATAAATAAAATTTTGCTTGAACAACCAAATTTCTATGCTGATTAAATATAAAAAATATTAACGGACACTACAACTGATTAGCAACAAGCAGTAGTTTCAGAACACTGAAGGCCTAAACAGCCAATTTAAAAATTCATTCTGATCAGGATTAATTTTAATAATATTTTCATTACTTAAATTATTAACAAACAATAGACTAAAAATAAACATGAGTTGACAAGAGATATTTTAAATATTCATATTAAGAGTAGAAAAACAAGTTTCTGCTCTGAACATGGTGCTCTTGGTCATGTTTTCCAAAAAAGAGCATAAAGTTAACTGTATACCATGTTATAATTATGTACATTACCTCCAAGCACTTAAAAGAGATTTCAAGTAAATTTAATGAGACTGAAACCAGTCTCATGATTTATGTGTGAAATAAAACTGTCAGGAAAAAAGATCTCATGATTGATACCAAACACATATAATGTTACAAGATGTTGTCTACTAGCAGCATTAATACTGCTAGTATTACATAATTAATTTAAAGTAGTACAAGTTATGAAATCATTGTTTTAAATAGTTAAATTAATGATTTCAGAATTTAAATCTTAGATTTAAGTAATGATGAAAGTGATCATCGACACCTATTTACCAAAAAATTAAGTAATTTTATATTCACATGAAATAACTGTAAGTCTTAATACTGTAATACCCCCAGCTGAAAATCACCACTTGTAGCAGCGAAAATAATGACATTAACTATACCAAGAATAGCAATCCAGTTTGATAATTGTCTAATAATTTTTGTCAATATTAATAAATTAGTTCTAGTCACATTTTATCAAAGACTCTATGGATATGATCTACTCATGATTACTTTCAATAAAGTTCAATTGATTGTTTACTACAACCACAGTTTACCAGCTGATGTTTAATCAGAATGACATACACTTAAAGATTAGACTCAATTATAACCAGGACAGAATTAATTGAATTTTGGCAACTAAAATATGCCAGAACCGTAAGTTAAGACATAATTAGATCCGAACCTGGAATCAGAATAACGTAACAGCAATAATCCAAATTATTTATCTAACTAATGAATTACTTCCAAACATATCATTTTAGTTAAAAATATTAACATTTTTATCATTTAATCATCATTTCACTAATAAATTTTCATTAGTTTTTACAGAAATACTTAAGTATAAGTGGCAATGTTGAAGTTTAAAATATTTTACCATTAATAATATGCAGGAAAAACAATTTAAGATTTTACCTTATAGTCATTCTCTCCACACACCTATCCTAGAATCTCTCATTCCTGCTACACTTCACTAATCACATCAAGAGTAAAAGTCATAAGCATGGCAGAGATTCACAATTTCAAGTAGCAGATTAACTAATACGTAGTGTGCACACTTTACTTCACAAAAACCAAGTAAAAATTTACAGGAGAAAGATCAGGGTACCATCCATCATTTTTGACAAAATCTTTCATTAAAATAATAACAAACAAGTCTGTGCAGTGCAGAGGCATAATCCTATTGAAAGATATTTTCATCTTTGTTTGGAAAAATGCAATCATTTCATTCATCCAAAGTAACTATGAGATGACAACATAAAAGATTTTGGGCAACAAAAGCTATTACTCAGTCTCACTCAAGAGTACAGTAAATGTTTATACTTTCAAGAATTGCATTCATGTTCACTGAAACATGTGGATTTTTTGCAGCCTGATTATGACAGTCTCCAAACATGTCCAGAAACATAAAAAGTAGTTTCAAAAATGAAAACTGCTTGACTTAAAAAATTATTTGTTGCTTTCCTCAATAAAAATATTGACAGCAAATTCATTATTGTTCTTAGATTACCACATAACTTAAATAACTCAGCCAATAGAGTTTGTACCCATAAGGGTACTTCAAAAAGCATATGTCACAAGCTATAAAAACTCATGAGAAAATTCTCTTTGCATTCAAGAATGTTAACATTCTGAAAACATTTTTTTTAATAGATGTTTATGGTAAAAAAGAATCTCAATTTCATGTACTGTCAGTTCATTACTTACATATTAGCCTGTCAACCATAACCATAATGATACTGCAACTTTGAAAATACTTCAGTTACAGGATCATTAACATTTTAATATCAAAAAGATAAGCATTATTGCTTTTAATTATAGATATAAATTATAAATATAACCAAAATTAGCCTACACTCGCTAACTTCATGTTAATTAATCAAGGTTAGCAAGCAAAGCGAGCATAGGTTAAGTTTGGTTAAATTATATTTATAAAATAAATAAATACATAAATGGTTATAAAAATTATAACAGAATGGTTATATTGAGTGATATTAACAAATCCCAAAAGTTTGCAATTTATTGGTCACAGGATAATTTGTAAGTACCCTCAATTTTATGCATTGCTATCCTTGTGTTTTGCAAATGTATTTTTTTTACTTTTGGTTTACTAAAATGTATCATGGTTCATTAAAAAACATAATGAATTTAATATTTCAAATTTTCCAGATGTAATTGAGAATGTCAAGACTCAAATTACGATTTGAATAATAATTCTAGGTTAATTTACCAGAAAACAGTAAGCATTTATACATGCTTGTAATAATAACAATAAATGTGTCAACAAAATAACACATGGTAAAAATTAATCCTACCAGAAAATAAGTAAAAGAAAGTTAAGATTTTTACCGAAGGATGTTAGTCTCATCAACATGCTACAACAGAACTCTCTCCTATTACAAATTATAATTTATTTAATGGGGTCATCTAAATAAATTCCTGAATTATTAGCTTATAAACCCCAGATTAAATTCTATTAAAACTTAGTACTTATATCACGTTACTTAAAATTGTACTTATATCCCAGAAAACCACTTTAACTGATATAGCACTAGCTTAACATTATATTCGTAAAAGAAAAATTTAATTTAAAGGGATTGTTTGACAAGGAAATATTAACGTGAACTAAATGAAAACATCTTTTCTTATCCCTCTACCATTGACATGATCATCTTACCACATAAATAAGTTTTACGCACATTTGATATAAAACTAAACAAACATGAACATCAGTTAAAAAGAGACGTCATATGTTGTATAAATACTGCATGCATTAATAAACAATGAGTGCGCAAAGACTATTTACAAATGAGATATTTAAATTTAAAACTTTTTTCATTAACAGATAATGAAATACGGAAAACAAATTTAAATAAAAGAATAATTAATAAATAATATTTAGGAACAATATGAAATAAATAGTTACTCGACTGCCCAAAAAAAAAATCATTATCCAGTACTAGCATCATAATTACTAAGTAAATTATTAATAATTATGATTTCTTTGTTATCATTTTTTTATTTGTTATGTTTTTTACACATTATTCCTCAGTACCTATTGTCAACAATGGTATCTAATTTTATATTTAAGTAATTTACAGATAACTCCCGATTATTGCTGGTATTAACCAGACAGAGGAATAATATAAAATCATGGTTCATCCAAAAATATTTAATAGAATATGTGTTAAAATTACCTAATAATGAACTACAATATATTATTTACATGCATTATTATATTATGGTATAACGGCAAATAATAAAATACAGTATACTATTACCTGGTAAAAGTAATATCCAGATTTTTATTCAAAATACGTAATAACACATAATAAATTTTCACAATCACTAATACTGTATGTAAATAGACTGTAAATGCAGTAAGTGAATGTAATACATAATGCACAAACACAACGTTAATTACTACGTAATTAATATAATATCAAAACTTCAGTAGCTAATAAAAAAAAAATTAATAAATTGTGCATTTTACTCTTTCAGATATTTTTTTAAAAATGAAACACTACTGATTGTTGCTTTAGTGACTGGAAACACTTTCTTTTAACTGAACGTCATAGTTTGCATAACATATTAATACTGCAAAATAAACTATTGTCCAATCATATCCACAATAAACTATAGTACAGCATTATCATATTCATCAAAGCAAGCGCACATTCAGTACCAAATGAATAAAGGAATAAAACCTATCATCAAGTGATGAAAAAAATTTTAATTTTTAACTTTATAAGTTTTTACTTTTATTTTTTTCTCGAGAGGCATTGAGGTTAAACCGCTTGCAGATAATTGGGAGCTGAGTGTAATTTCTTAAGTCTTTGAGTGTTCTCTTGTTTTTCAATTTCAATAATTCGTATGTTCACATTAAATAATGAATCTTTTTTGCATAAAAAACTTCATTATCACAGAAAAGCAGATTCTCTCAGTTTGCTAAAATTATGCCTACAAACAGGTGGGGAAAAATTTCATTTTTATGAAAAAGAGGAAAAACAACATTGGTTAGATAAGACAAAGAAATTAGGTTTCTTTGGTTTCAGACGAGAAAATTAAAAACACTGGTTTAATGTAGGAAGAATGGATCTTACTTGTTTCACAATGGTTATCCATAACATATCCTCAGCTTCATAAAGAAACAAATATTTAGTATATAAAAATCATTCCTGAATACATCTTTCAATAGATTTTTAAGTCGGTTTTGAACAAAATCTTTAAATAGTTATTATATTAATTTCAATAGAAATTCATTTAAATCTTGAAATGAACTATCATCTGAAAATATGATTATTCTCGTTAATGAGAAAAATATTGGCTAATTAATTATCAATGCAAATATTTCAGTAAGTAATATGGTTAGTTAACCATACAAAAAAACTGAAAAAATAAATTTCTCTTGCATTTATATTACAAGCAAATTACCTTGGTCACATTTAATTAAAGGTGATCTTTACACATTTTTTAAAATATGTTATGATTCAAAACGTAACTGTTGAAAAATAATTGTAAGTTTTATAATATACTGCTTGCACCAACTGAAGACACTATTTTAAACATATCTTGATTGTTATTATGCATGTTTTTTTTTTTTTTTTTTTTTTTTTTAAGATGGCTATTAATATTATAACCAACCTCTGTTTTTTTGTGTACAGAGGTGTCTACTTATTTGCACTGTATTAAATTTGGGTTTCATTGATTTTATCTTTCAATCTAAGATTAGGAGATAAATTTTTAAAAGACATTAACATAAATTTATATTATATAAATTAAGTAACAGTGAATGTAATAATTAAATTCTCTGGGCATTAGTGAAGACAACAATGACTCAAATTACAAGTTAGATACTTCTAGACATTTTTAATGATAAACCAGACAACGGTAGGAATTTATGTTCTGGTAACAGCAAATATCCTGTGAAACCTTATATTTAGAACAAGGAAATAAAACAAACAGATTTTAGCACAACAGGAGTTAGGTCAATTTAATATGACATCACAAAATTATCCTCCTTCTTATATAAATCAATTTTATCAGCTAAAATATTCTGTTAAAGTAACCACAAAAGTGCACTCTCTAAAATGAATCACTTACGTTTTAAAAAATGTCTTATAATTTCTCAATCTGATTCTTAAAAATAAGTTTTTGTTCTGCATATTTTCATTTTATCAATTTTTAACAATCTGATACCATATTTATAATCTGATTACTAAATAAAAATTCAAGAAATCAAGTAAAAATATTCAATATATTAATTAATGTTTAATCCTAACTAACCCCCAAAGCAATTAAGAAAAAAAAGAATCCACTGAAAAATACAAAAATATATCTGCCAAATCAGAACAAATTACTACTACTGCTTCATCTAGGTTTAATTTTCAAACAAGTATTAATCCAACCATTTATGCTTTTGGTGAATAAAAACAATCACCAACCTATAATTATACTCCATACCACTCTGCAGTTTGGTAAAAAATAAGATGAATAAGATTTCTTAACGATTCAATATCTATGCCCATCTAAGCAACTTAAACCAT
Source organism: Lycorma delicatula (assembly GCF_047948215.1). Taxonomy (NCBI): domain Eukaryota; kingdom Metazoa; phylum Arthropoda; class Insecta; order Hemiptera; family Fulgoridae; genus Lycorma; species Lycorma delicatula. Next base: position 92,676,143 of record NC_134460.1, read on the forward strand.
TAATGGTTCACCAGATAAAACTATAAGGTTCTTTTAACATTCCACAGACGTTGTTACATTCTTTCCAAGTTAAATAATATAACTTTTCTTTCTTCTACACCAACTAAATCATAAAAAATTTTTAAAACGAGATGGTAAATAAGCAAAATGTAACCGATTAAACAGGCTTAAAGACAGGATAAATAATGATCAAGGTATAACATACCTTGAACAAGCCGAATGCAGGCATGCATTGTGGTATTGTACTTCGCCACTCACCTTCCAAACACACTCACAACTGTATGCATCCTAACTTTAACCTATGCATTCTGCATACCACTTTTCATTCACGTAATTTATAACAGCAGTTAGCTGTTGCTATGAGTAATCTGTTATATAAAATTAATGTTAATAATGAACTATTACATTTATTTTATACAAACTAATGACTAATTTTTATAAATTTATATACCATGTCACCTTTAGGTGGAAAAAATATAAAACTGTGTATACATATTCATGTATATACAGTTTTATATTTTTCATACATTCGTATGGAACACAGATCCATACATTCGTATGGATCGGTGTCAGTTTGTCTTATATAACTTACTACATACTCAATGTGTTTTACAAAACCGCAACCATAACAACAAAATGGTTCTAAAACATCACAAATGTCTGATATACAGCATCCTAGAAAGAAAGGATGTGAACCAGAGACATAATAAAAAATAGCCAGAGACACACTTAAACCAAACAAAAACTTTCCTGTAGAATACTGAATGCTGTATAGTTTCACTGTATGTTTTTAGTATTTATTAATACTAGTGACCAAAGCATGTAATCAATATAACTATACAGATTAATAAGTAATACATAAGACCATCCAACATAATAATGTAACACGTTTTGCCCAAGTTTTTTTGCAGATTTATAAATAATATGGTAAATATATCGAATATACCTAGTGATTTTTTTTTTCATACTTTAATATCTGAATTTAACACCCTGCAACAAATTACAGTTAATTCTTTTTTACACCACTCTCAAGCATTTAACAAAATATTCACATTTTATTATATAATTCAACAATATGAACTTCAGATTTTAACATTAATATGCAATTAATTCAGCCTTCACTTATCCTGCACTATTTATTTATGCAACATTAAACTATTCAACTACTTATAGATTCATAACACTGTTTTAATACCAGTGAAACAACTATAAAATTGGCAAATATAATCACATCTTCCTATTATAATAAGTCATATTCTATTAAATAAAAAGCATCCAATGTTCTATGATTAGATCTTCAAGATATCAATCATTATTTAACTGAATTTGTGGCCATATCTTAAAAAATTTTCGAACCACAAAAGCAACTTCGCTACTAAACCCATATTATATGCATTGGTAAATTCATATTATGAATTATTGGCCTACAAAATCTGAGTAGACTTCCGAGGTAAAACCCTACAGTTAGTGTAGGTTAAAGTGGAAAGACATCATCAACATACATTTTACGGTAATGGAGAAAAAATATACTATTCTTCACTAATAAGTATGAAATACTAATGATCTTAAAACCTACATGAAATGAGACGGTTAGTTTAAAATATAATGGTACAAATATAAATATATTTTGTGAAAATTTGCTTACATAAGGTTGGGAATTATTCTCAAACTGTAGTTTCTGATAAGGCAGTGGCTGAATTTTAATATGCATACTTTACACATTTTCAGATATATTGTAATTTTTAACAGTAGAAATGTGATTTACAATACACCAAATTTTATAGTACAAGAGTCAAAATTTCAGGCAAACAGCACACAAACCCAAGTGAGATATATGGTAATAACATATCTGTAAATGTGCAAAATTCTAATGCGGATAATAAATTCTACACAATTAGGCCAAAATATTAAAACATAACAATGTTGAGAAAAGATTACTAAAACAAAAACTTTATAACATATTACATTAAAATGTAGATGCTATCTGGTCTTCATAAAGAAGTTTGTAAAATTTATTTAAAAAATGTAAATAAAAATTATGAATTTTCATCATTATAATCATTATTTTTCCTTCAATGCAATCAATTTCAAAAATTAAATTAGTTAACTATAAATTGAAAGTAACTAAATATTTAAAACAAGAAAAACAACCTGTTAAAACATGATGTAAAATTTATTTAAGAGAAAGAAAGGAACTACCTCTAATAAATATTTCTCAATCAAAACATCCCATCATATTTAATGAAAGAATGTCTTTTTTAAACAACAAATATGGTTTAAGTCAGAATTATTTACAATTTATAGGAACAGTATATTTAATGAATGACAACGCTCCATCCAAAATTAGTAAAACACTAACTGTTTTTATTGAGATATGTAAGAAAAACATTAACAAATAGTGCAAGTTAATTATATTTTTAAAAGTAATTTTAAAAAAAATAAAATGATTCATTGAATCACAAAGAACAACACAATGTTTTTGAAAGAAAATACAAAAACAGATGCATTAGTCTGTTAATATTCAAGCATGCACAAATGTACATACCTGTATTAAAATGTACACAACCTATGAAAAACTCTATCCACTTACACAAATATGACACATTTTTATTGCAACTAATATATATTTCAAACAATTTTTGCTTTATAAAACAAAACAAAAACTTCAGAATACTGCAATTAAATAAATGTTAAGCAACATCGCTGTGACAGCAGAAGGGTTAACAAATAAAAAACCTCTATGTCCGCCCGACATTTATTTCTAATACTTCTACACATTTGTCACCTTTTAACATGAAATATAATAATTAATTAGGCAAAATGAAAGATACATAATTAATGATAAAACACATGACGACAACATGACAGAAGACCTGCCTTTATAATCAATAAAATAAAAAACTTATCAAATAAAATTTTGAGGCACAATTACATAGAAATTACAAAATGAAAACATCTGCCCAAAGGAGCATTTTTATTTCCATTCTACATATCAGGATTAATTAAACAAAATTTAAACTGACCCAACCAAAATATAGCCTATATGTAAATATACATATTATATAAAAGTTAATATAAAAATAACAATAGTAAGACAAAAAAATGACAAAAGAGCAAACATTCGTCATATTGTTTTAGAAAAGTTGTAGTTAGATAATTATACTTGCAAAGACATCAGTATTTGATAATTGTAACACATCATTGATGCAAGTAAAACCAAATAACCACACTCATTTCTAAATGCAATACAACATATCTGCAACAAAGTTTAACACAGACAACATGCTGGCAGTTAAAATTTACAAACTACACCTACAAAAGAAGAAAATAATTATTAATTAAATTAGTATTCTCATGTAAGTGAAAATGATGTGCAAACAGTGATTATACAATATTTAAAAAAATATTACATAATATATTGTAAAAATGTTTTTGACGCCATGAATAAAAAAGATTAAAAAAAAATAAAAAGTAGAAGTTGAGAAGGTATCATAATTTGCTTAAAAATTCTCTATTGAATATAAATTAAAATAAATGTATATTAGATATTTAAACAAAGTAAGAGCAAAAACTTAGGGTAGAAAAATTCAGTAAATATAAATGTAGTTTATTTTTTCTATCTTTAATAAACATCCCATTGAACAAATGAGGAAATAAATTATGTATATGTAGGTACATACATACATACACATAATTTTGTTCCTTTCTAATTTAGGAATCATTTTAACAGTTTTAAGATCTATTTAAATCAGTACTCTACTGATAAATTGCAAATACTCATTTTATTAAAATCTTATCTTTCACAGAACAAAAAAAAAACATTAAAATAAATTCTGCTTCAATTCTTGTACTTTAGTAACATTATTTGACCTAAACAACATACTAATGAAAAATTAAAATTAAAAGATAAATGCAGACTGATTATAAAATATACCATTCTGTCAACATGAAATGAAAAATTCATCAAAATATTCTCAACTTCTAAAAAAAAATTCAATTTTAACAAAATTCGTACTTTAGATTTTTTTTTTATATTTGATGTCAGTTTTGACTACTAGAAGTGCATAACATTAATTAGACTGTGAATCACTGTTGGACACAAAAAGTGGTTGACATAATTAAATTAACTCATTAAAACTAACACAAATCATAAAATATTAAGAGAGAATCAAAGAAAGAGCTTTTTCATATAATTAATTATCTCATTTAATAAGACCTTTTGCTTTGAAAACATCACGCATCAAATTCTTAAGGTATTTAATCTCCCGAGCCAGTTCACTAAGATCTGTTTTCAACTTTTCATTTTTATCCTGAAGTTCTCGTTCTTCACCGAGTATTTCTTCAATTTCGGCTTTCTTTTTAAGACGATATCGAGTAGCAGCATTCTTATTTTGTTCCTTTTTCCTTTGACGTTTTTCTTCTGGAGGAGCACGAGAGTACGGTTTTGTAAGACGGCGACGTTTTCCTTGTTTAGGGTTTTCCGAGACAATGGGCTCAGGAGTCCAATCAGGATCATCATATCCACTGTCAGAAGAAGCAGGGCTATCTGCTGTACTGTCTTCATGCAAAGATGAAGAGCAAGAATTATCTGGACCTTCAACTAAGCTTTCAACACGAATTCGCACCAATTCATCAAGTTCTTCAGTTCGCATATCTTGCAACATTGTTAAACCCATGCCATCATCACGTGGACTCTCAGGAGGTGTTAATGTTTCATGATTACTCAACACAAATTCAAATTCTTGCATAAGTGTTGATGTCTGCTCGCCCAATTGCATTGGTACAACTATTGGTGTTGAAGTTACTATTGAATGTGGTTGGTGAATATTATGCTGATGATGTGGTTGCTGTTGTGGTGGTCTTTGTTCTGGTAGAACAACCATATTAGGTATATGTACCTTTCCCTCCATGTTATGAATTGTGCTGTCATAGGGGCACACATCAATGAATTCTTTGTTATAAGCTTGTACATCTTTACGTTGTTGAGGTGGTGGAGGTGGCAGTGCTGCTGCTGCAGGCAGAGGTGGTACTGTTTCTAGTTCTTCGAAAATTGGAAGTTCAATCTTTTCTTCATACCAGTCAGAAAAAGGCTCTAAAACAGAAAAAAGAATACCATTAAACTCACACTAAAAAGACACAATGAAATACACCATTACACATTATAAAAATCCTAATACAATAAAAAACTTTTTTTTATTGTAATTAAATTCAGTTGCAATCAAGTGCTTAAAACAATTCATTTAACTTCTTTACTTCCTTCAACAGCAACAAAATCGTAATAAAAAATTATAATTATATCTGTCCAAGACTCTCCAACATTCAAAGTGAGCGATTAATCTTTTTTTTTTTGCCTTTTTCATTGTGTGAGTTTGGCAATTCCTTAAAGCATCACATATCACAACTGGCAATAAGCACACAAAAACTTTACTTTAATTTATAATTTAAGACTAACAGTGTGACAAAGAGTGAATTTTTTTCACTCTTAGAGCAACATGCATTAAATAATTCTTTGGTTATTAGATGATTGAAGTCTATATATCACATTTTCACTTACAATTATATTAACTGAATTCAATGTTTCACACAAGCAATTAAGGAAATTTTAAATATATATATATATATAAAAGCAATAACTTGTGCTTAAACTGATAAAGAAAAGAGACTACAGGACCATTATTTCAATAATGTGACTGAAATGATACTAATATCTGATTTAAATTGTCATGAAATCAATAACCAAGTATACTATTTAGGCCAAAAGTAAATAGATTTTCATGTTTAATAAAAAAACTTGACAGAACTTAAATCTGCAGCTTTATATTAAACTTAAGAATAAAAATAAAACTTTAGATCCTAATTGCAGAATATAACTGTTTTCTTAAAATTAATTACTAATTCACATGTTTTTTTTTTCATTTATATTTAACAGCAATATCAAAAAAGTTTTTGTTTTTTAAATCTATTAATAAAAAGCTTTTTAAATTATTGAACGACTAACATTATCTAGTAGTTTGCCCTCCCATTGCAATCTAAAGAAGCAATTTCTGTGAAAGCACCATAAGAGGTCTGTTCAGAAAATAACGGAACATTTTTAATTATGTGCCAATGGAGATATTTAGTTACGTGCAGTTGGCAGCATTGTGTTCCATATAAACTCCTCTGTACCCACATGTTCTTGGATTGCTGATATCTCGTTTGGTTTGGATTATTGTTATTTGAGTGCAAATAATTATATAAGAAGTAATGATTTTTTTTTAATTTATCTTCAGAGGAATTATGGATACCTGCCTTAGCCTTTTAATCAAAGGAGTTATAAAAAGTTAAAGAAATATTTTCATCCTTGAAAAATCTGTAAAATAATTTTACTGTCGTTATCTTCCTAATGAACAAATTTATAGAAGTGAAAAAAAACTTTTCAATTGAAAAAAATTTTAATACACATTAATCTTTTTCTTTAAAAACCTAAAGATAAACTTAAGAAAAGTTCCTATTTTTTACTCCTTTATAACTTACTTGACTAAATAAACAGTGAAATGTGAGTATATACGAGGTCTGTAAATAAAGTAATGAGACCGGTTCAGAAAAACTTTTTATTTACAATCCAATTATACATGGGACTCTTTATCACCTTCGAAGTAGTTTCCTTGGGAACCCACGACACACTTCAAACGGTTTTCCCACTCTTCATAGCAGTGTTGGAACAAAGAAACTGGAATATCCTTCAAGAATTATCCGAACCTTCAATCATGGTCAGTTACATTTTTTTTTTTTTATATTTTCTACTGTTCCAAAATCACCCTAAAAGATCTTGGCACACTTCCACCCTGTTGTTTTTCTGATCAAAAGTAAGGTTTTTGGGACCAATTTTGCACAAACTTTTTTTATGTCCAATTCATTTGTCAAAATTTGATGGACTGTGGTATGGTTCAAATTCAATTCTTCTGCAATCATTCTGACAGTTAATTGCCGGTCATACTGTATCAAATCTCTGATTCACTCAACATTGTCGTCACTTTTTGACATTAACGGTCTTCTAGAAGTGGATCGTTCGCAATTGATTCCCAGCCATCTGAATATGTTTTAAACCACCAAATAACCTGGGCTAGTGACAGAGCATCATCTCTATATGCCCTTTTCAATTTTGAAAAGTTTCAATAGCATTCTCACCGAGTCTAACACAAAACTTGATTACAATGTTGCTCATAAGTAGTATCATTCAGTTTTGTAACACAAGAAAATCTAGTTTCACAAAAAGTTTGTATAAATCTCACATGGCAACAATAGACTAAAAATATTAATATGTAATATAGATCAAAACTGTTCATATAACCATATCTTTACTAGTAACTTTACATTGTTGCCACTTTGGCTGTCAAAAAAAAACTAGTCTCATTACTGTATTTACAGACCTCGTATATTTTATTTTTGTTTTGCAATTAACAGACTACAAACTGATTTTTTCTAATTGCACTTTCTAGTTTGGGCATTTTTTTTTAATCAATGTTTTTTCCAATTATAAACCACATTCAAAGCAACAGCTAAGCTATTTTTAATCAGAATGCTTATTTTTAAAAATTAAAAAAAATTTTTTTTAGCTTTTTATAAGCTAATGTGAATAATAATGAAAAGAACCTTCATTACAGTAGAAGTTAATATATTTAAATAAAAATTAGATAAAAATATTTCATCCTAGAGTAAATAATGTACAGTAATTTTGTAGAAAATTTTTAACCTGTGTCTAGTTTTATAAATCAGTGCTTTACAATGGAATCTATATTATTATATTGTAATTACCCTATTTTTTTCTCTCCAAAATTAAAGAAGCAATTGATTTTTAAGAATTCCTTTCAAATACCACTTCATTAGTTTAATTTGTACAGAAAATTTGTTTATGTATTACACATGCCCATAAAGTTGATTACTGTTGTAAAAATGTATTTAAAAAGGGTACTCATCATTAATTTTTCTTCAGTTTTTCAAAACAAAATTCAGTAGTGAAATGAAATTATGTGTTTACATAAATTTTTTTACAAATAAAAGTGAGTGAACAGAATAAAAAACTCACTCTTGATTTTTAACCTTTCTCATGAAACATATTATTAAGATTCAAACTCATAAATTAAGATACAGCAGAATGAATACAAATTCTATTGAATTTTTTCCTTAATCATAATTGAATATCATTACAGTCTTGTATACAAATGTGAAAAATTTATGATGATTGTAGTAAGTATAATTAAAAATTAGGAGAATTTGTACAATTAAACTAACATTAAATAACAAATATTTTTGCAGTTTAAGATTACTTTTGCTGGTAGAATAGACTCTCCCTTTTCTGTAAATTAATATTAATCTGTAAATTTTTTTTTAATTATGTAAATTACAGAAGAATTTTCAAGTTCATCAATTTTCTTTACTCCCGTATCAGTGTTAACAATGATAGTGTTCACAAAACCATCTTTATCCTGGGAAAATTATGTGAAAACCAATGGAAATTTGGTGATATTTAGCAAACAAAATAAACAAATACAATTCTTTTTTCTAATACAATAATAATTTCATACAAATCAGTAATTATTAAAAACCTTGCTAACTAATTAAATTTAATATTATTATGACATTAAATCAAGATTCTTGAAAAGAATAATGACTGATGTGGGTAATTAATTATAAAACAACATGCGACTGTACTCATAATCTTATAATAAATAAAACATTTTGTTCTAAATTAACATCAATTAACTGTATGCAATGTATATTATTAAGATGTATACAGACAAAAATATTAAAATAATTTCACTCTGCATTATTTTCATTGAGTACTTACTCATACAGCCTTTTAAATAGATTTAAATCGTCACAGAATTACTATTATTAATCTCACATTGCATGAAACAAAACCTTTTCAATCAAATACTTGTCAGACTGTATAAATAAAACTTAATTCATTTGTTTAGAACTAACTTAGACACTAACAATATTCTAAAAATAAACATTAAAAAACCCCTTATAATGAAACATAACGCTTACCCTATTTTACAGTCTCAGCTCTGAGAATAATACACATAAGTAATATTCAACCAGAGGAAAGTAGTTTTTGCAATTAGCATAAATAGAAAGTTAATGTATAGAAATTTGTTTTTTCTTCAGAATTACACATATTCACTCCCCAAAAAAAGTGAACCATATTTAGCTTATGTCAACCTATTACTCTGTTACGGTAAACAAAGCTAACTTCAACTAAATTGTGACAGCACCAAACAGCATCATCTGACATTGCCACGTTCTTTAAACATTAACAAAACACATACTAAAAATGATTCATATGAATAGTTATAAACAGTCAGGAGTTACTGTTTCAATCCTCAAATTACCACAACTGAAGAAGATTAAGTCTTTGCTTTCTATTAATTTAATTTATAACAATTATCAAGGTACAAAACAGTAATTTGTAATTCTCTATTAAAAAATAAGATTTAAAAAAACGATTATATAATATTTTGTTGTAAAAATACACAAGCAAAATATACAGTAAGAATGCTGATTTATGATTTAAACTATTAAAATAAAAAATATATTTGTAATTTATTTTGCACAATATTAGTTCACTTCGATTTATTTTTAATAAAAATGAGATACAAATAAATAATAATAAAGAAACTCTAAAAAATTTAATAATAAAAAATTATCCTCTTTGAATTTATTCTAAAGACAAAGACAATTAACTTAATACAAAGCTTGAGTACGTGATTAAAGGTTTGTGTGATATACTTTCATGGATAAGCATGTTGTATGTTCACCCTGGTTTGTACCTGCCGAAAAGGAAATTATTTTCACATAACAGTGCATCTACTTAATTTAACAAAACCCTATACAAGCAACTACATTTAATAAAACTAGTGATTAACAAGTTGTACAAGAAAAACAATTTATTACAACCTATTTTCATTCCCTTACAACAATGACATCATTTAAATTACTACCTTGACCAAACATTCACCCTCTTCTGACCTTGCTTTCCAACACTATTTTAACCATTCTTTTTCACTATCTGTTATGTTAAAGACAATTTTTTAACAAGAATTTTTTTGCGTGGATTTAAAACAACAAAGATAACAATTTTCTTATATCACACGCTTGATTTTATTTTTTTACAATATTTATCATTTAGCAAGATTATAGAGCATTTTTCTGCATATTATAATCGATAATATTTTATACTTTATATTAGTTAATAGCAACTAAATTACAACATAATTAGTACAATTAATCCATCCTCATGACAATAGTGTTTAGTCATATAAAAGGCAAAAAAAACCTATCTGCAATCCCTTTAAAAATAAAAATAAATCCAAGGAAGGCTTTAGAAGAAAAACTAATGAAATACTAGAATTATCAGAATCAAGTAAATAACTTATTTCACTAACTACAAAATGGAAACTTATCACGCTTAACTAAAAGTAATATTATACAAAAAAAAGACCAATAACAAAAAATATTCCTTCAAGAAAATAAAAATATTCCTTTAGTCCAAGCCCCTTTATTATAGGATCCTTCAATATTTTCTACAACCCTTCATTTGATTTTTTCAAACCTATATCAATCCTCTCCCTAATATACAAGCTACTCCATAAAATTTAATATCTGTTAAATTATCTTAAGTACAAAGCCAATAAACAAAATATTTGAAAAATTTTTTTAACAAGTGTTTTAGAATATGTGGCTAAGGAAACATCAAAATACGAGGAAATACATACACAGGGATATCATTTTTTTACTAAAAGTGGCAATATAAGAGGAATTTCGTTAATAGATAATCAAATTTAGCATGTTAGTATTTTAAAGCATCAAATAATCTGTAACCAATTTAACCAAACAAAATGTAATGATTTATTAATTGTTACAAGAGTGTAATATAAACAACCTTAGCCATCCAACTGAAAATTTTCAGCTTTTAAATTAAATTTTTTCTTTTTATTTAACATAAACAATTCATTCGCCCTCTTTCTGTGATAAATCTTAATTATTGCACGAGTAATCTAATTTTTAATAAAATCATTTAATTTTACATAGATAACAACCAAAATTGCTTAGTATCTTTCACTTCTGATGATTCACAACTAGATTAAAAATATTAATTTAATGAACAGATATAAAAAAAGAGTAATGACTGATAATAAGAAGCAGCTTAAGTAAGATATTAAAATTAATAAAAGTATAAACAAGTAACAGCAGTATTAAAATATTACATCAGATAAAACTAAATTTAAAATTAAAAGAAACATTACTTAACAAGGTGAAATTAAGAATTTACAAAAATAATAAAGATAAGTCTAAATAAAAATTATGAGAAAAGGAAAAGCTGAGAGATGTGATAAAATACCAATTGAAGTGTTCAAAGCACTAGGGAAGACAAGAGAATTGTTAGATCTATGCATTGGAATACCTGAAGAAGGAAAATGGCCAGAGGATTTCCAGGATACAATAATGGAACCGACATAAAAGAAAAGAAATACAAAGAAGTGTGAACATAGAATGATTAGCCGAAAGAATATCACATGCAACTAAGATACTATTAAGGGTTCTACTTAAGAGGATATGCAATAAATTGGATAGCAGTAATGAGGAAAAACATTATGGGTTTAGAAGATGTGTTGAAACAAGGGGCACTATAGGGCTACTAAGAGTAATAGGTGAGATACATGAAAACAAGGCGGAGAATGTATGTTGTATTTGTCAACCTAAAAAAGGCATTTGACAATGTTAGATGGGATAAATTACTGTTAAATTTTGAAAAAGAAGGGAGTTGACTGGTTAGAGAAGTACCCAATAAAAGTGTTATACTATAACCAGAGAATAAAAGTGAGGGTAGGAGATGAAATGGGAAGGGAAGTGAAGCAGGGATGCTGCATCTCACCAACACTATTTAGTAATATATACACCTCTTCTTTTTCTGTTTAGCCTCTTGGACCACATAATGTATTACTTCAGAGGATGATGTGCATGAATGTGAATGAAGTGTTAGTCTTGTACAGCCTCAGGTTGACCATTCCTGAGGTGTGCAGTTAATCGATACTCAACCACCAAAAAACACCGGTATCCATGATCTAGTATTTAAATTCATATAAAAGTAACTGCCTTTAATAGGATTTGAACCTTAGAACTCTCGACTTTTAAATCAGCTGATCTGTGATGACAAGTTCACCACTAGGCTAATCTGGTGGGTATTTAGTATATATCTGGATGAAATAATTAAATGCTGTCTGAATGGGAAAAGAGTAATAATGATCGAGGGAAGAAGAATAGAATGTATACATTTTGCTGATGACATGTGGTGGTACTGGCGGAGAGCCAAAGCAAATTAAATGAAATTCTTGATGACTTAAATGAAGCTTACGAAAGTCAGGATATGAGGATCAGCAAAAAGAAGACAAATGTATGGTATTTGGTGGAAAAGAGGAGAGGACTGAGATTAAGATAAGAAATGAAATTTTAGAGCAGGTGAAGAAATTTCAGTACTTCGGGAGCTTAATAATTGATGACCTCCAACTTGCAATGTAGATTAAAACAAGAATACAAGAACTAAGCACAGGCATTTAATAAGAAGGGAAGACTGCTTTGTGGAAAGTTAAACTTAGCATTAAAGAAGAGATTAATGAGATGTTTCATTTGGAGTGTAATGTTACATGGAGTTGAAACATGGCAGACAGAAAATAAATTGAGGCTTTTGAGGTGTCGGTCTTGTGCATAATGAAAATGTCATGCGGCAAGATCTTATAATAGATAAGGATGTATCAAGCAGAAAGAGAGAGAACAGAAAAATGCTAAATGTGATTGAATAAAGGAAAAACAACTGGCTAATACACTGTATGAGATATTTATTACAGGATGCAATAGAAGGCTTAGTGAATGGAAAGAAAGGATAAGGAAGGAAGAAATTTCAAATGATAGGTGGGATTATATAAATGGAAAAATATGCTGAAAAAAGGAGTTAGCAAAGGATACATATGTTGGAAGGCAGCAGCCATGACAGGAGCTGCCATAATTGCAGAACACTATGAATGAATGAATAAAAAAAAAATCAACTTATAAAAATTGTAACTGAAGTTATAATATACCCAAAAGTAAAACTGTATTGTTGTTTTGACATGAAATATTGAATGATATTCTTTAATCCATTGATATCTATAAATAATACACAGTATGTCTGAAAAGTTCCTGAACTAAATTAAATAAAAATATTGATTTAAAGCTAAATGAATTTATTCACATCAGCCCTCTACATAGAACCCTTCTCTAGTTATACACTCATTGCAGCACTGGTAGAGCCTATCAAATGTTCTGGAGAAATCACTTTGTGGGATTGTCTCAGTGCAAACCCTTTGGATGGTCAAAATGTCATCGAAAAAGCAGCCTTTCATCTTCAACTTGAGTTTTGGGAACAGAAAATAGCCAGCTGGAGCCAAGTCAGGTGAATAGGGAGGATGGAATAAGATGGTATTTGATTTCTGGCATAATAGTGTTAAAACTGTTGTCATGTGTGCCAGGGTATTGTCATGCAAGTGTCCAACTTCTGGTTCCCAGTACTCAGGCTGGATTTCAACAAATGTGACGCATCAGGCATTTCATTACTTCCAAATAGAATTTAGAACTCACGGTTTGACAGGTTGGGATAAATTCATGATGAATAGGCCCTTTTAATTGAAGAATGCAATTGACATCGTGTTCACACTTGATTTTTACTGCCTGACTTTCACCGGTTTTTGTGCTCCAGGTCTCGACCAAACAACGGATTGAAACTTCATTTGCGATCACACAAGAAACAGCAGCTTTCATTCCTAACTACAATTGTTTGCAAAAAAATTCAGGTCATTATCAGCAGTTTCAATGAAGTCTTGAGTGCAAGAAAGACACACCTGTTTTCGTTCTTTGGTTTAGAAGTGTGGAATGAAACAAAAGTACACTTTTGACGGTTAATTTTTTCTGTTAGAATTGTATGTACCGCATCTTTACTGGTGTTTAGCTCTTCTGCTATGGACTAAAGGGTAAGATGAGGTTGTTCGTACTGGAGCGTGTGTACTTTCGCAACATTTTTGTCATGAAGAGCTGTTGACAACCTTCCGCTTCATCGTCGTCATCCAACGACTCTCTACCATCTTTAAACTGCCTCCACCACATGTATGTTGTAGTACGAGATGTGACTACATCACCGAATGCTTGCTGTACCATAGAATAACTATCATAAGTATCAACGAAAGATTTTTGAAATAGAACACAAAATTTTATTGTGCTTCTCTGTTCTATGCAGACCAGGTCAGATGAACACAACGTACATGGCTGAATATAACTCGAGACTGGAGTGACGAAATGTGATGAAATTTTGTACACACACTAATTAGACATTGTACTACGTAGTTCCTTGGTTGTCCAAGAGATGGGTGCTACTTGTATCAACTACAGAAATTTAGTTTGGGAACTTTTCAGACCTACTGTGTATTTAACTAGAACAGATGGTTATAAATAAAGAATTGTCATTCAAATTTTCATTAGTCAATTTTGTGCTTACAATTCTACATAACATTAACACATAATAATTATGTATTATAATACATTATAATTATTGTAACATTACTTTGTACTTAACCGTATTCATAAATGTCAGGAGAACCTAACATTTTTAGATTGTATTGAGCTCTTTATTCAATACAAAATTTTAGTAGTGTCATAGAAACTACAAAAGCATAAAGTAGAACTTACTCAGAATATTTCTATTACCACATTCTACTTTTAATTCAAAAAATTATGTTGTCAAAATAACTTTTCTTGTTTTTTCCTTCTTTAAAATTTACAATTTTTTTTAAAAATCATTTAATATATATATCAGATTTTATTTAATAGTAAAAAATGTAGTGTTATGGTTCAGCTGACATGAGCAACAAATGATGAGTGGTTTTGCTGGTAGCAACTGTTATGGTTACAAATAACAATATGTTCCCCATCTAAAATAATATAAACTCTTATTTGGTTATAATAAGCTTGATGTAATATTATACTGTTTAATTCCATTTTCTGCTGAATGCTTTTAATGTGGTCTGAACATTTTTTTACTATAATTAGCGCGCATGCACTCACACAACTTAAAGGAAATTGTTCTTTAAACCAAAAAATGAATTTATAAATTTCAAATATTACTTAACAAATTTTTTGTGTAAAATCTGCCTTAATTTTTAATTTTTCAAGTTTATTACAACCTGGTATGGAAGATATTAAAAAAATACGTCAAATGGTTACACTAAAAATGAAAACATAAAAAGTAATTAAAATAATTGGAAGAATCAGAATTGAATCAATAACCTAAAACCAATATCTCATTCATTCAGTAGCAACAGATTAGCTGAATAGAGTATCAGAATTCTATAAAAATACTTAAAAGAAAAATTTAAGGTACATTTAAAAGTTCATCAAACAAAAAATTAATAAAAATGAAAAATATTATAAATTACTTTAAAGATTACACTGATAAACTTTGAAATATAGAAATGATTGAGGATTTGGAGATACAAGGTTTTTTGTGACATTTACAATTAAAATGGTCTCTTTTTTCTGTTTAACCTGTGGAACCACCGTAAGGTGATATATTCAAAGGATTCATATTCAGAGGATGATATGTTTGAATGTAAATGAAGGTGTAATCTTGTACAGTCTCAAGTCGACCTTTCCTGAGATGTGTGGTTAATTGAAACCCAACCATCAAAGAACACCAGTAGCCACGATCTAGTATTCAAATCCATATAAAAGTAACTGTGTCTTTACTAGGGTTACCTTAGAATTCTCGACTTTGAAATCAGCTGATTTGCGATGATACGTTAACCACTAAACCGGCCCAGTGGGCTAATTAAAATGGTCTAAGACACATGACATGAATCAGATTTCCTTTTGTTGTTCATAGCATAATTTATCAATTTTTTCCACATCCGGCAAAGAAAAATGACTTACTATTAGTTAATTTATTATAGGCTAACAACTATAGGTTAGGTTAAAGGATAGTTGCAGACCAATGCAATAACACAAAACCCTGAGCTTACCATCACACACGATTCACATAAGTCATAATACGATCTCATTATAGAAAACCTAAAATGCACTTTGGTCACATAAATCCACTTCACATAATAGTAATAATCTGTTCATCAGAACCGACTGGTTTTTCTAAGTTTCTAAACATAAATATTTAAGTATTAAACTTACTAGACAATCTAAAGCAGTTTATTACGACCATTATTATCTTGTCATTATTCAATACATTAAGAAACAATATAAATAATTCATGAATAATACAAAGAAAATAATGAAGGAAAGTAATCAGTTACAGTAATGTAATAAATGTTGAAAGAAAATTACATATATATGAGTATATATGCACAAATGCACTAACAATTGTATTTACATAGAATTTACAAATATGCACATATCTGGCATAATATTCAATTCTAACATGTTAAAAATCAATAAATTAGAATTTTAACAATATTTTAGCAATACTTCAAATAATACATTTTTTCTTTCTTATAAACCAAATAAAACAACGCTAAAAGTGGCTGACCTCTAACAATTCTGAAATGCAAACAAATTATAAAAGTAAGGGTGGAGTCTCAGAATCATGAGTTGACAAACAACCTTGATTAAGTTTACCAGTACACATTAACACAAAATATAACTATCACTGATATTGGTACCGGTAAACAATTATAAATTACTTTCACAGAACTAATTTCATAAACCCGTTCATTACAACTAATCTATCAGATAATATTAGCACCGGATTTCTAATGGTGAAATTTTTTAGTAATTGCATAATACCACTATCATTAATTTCAGATAGTAAACTGATATGCAACTTTGAAAAAGCTGTAAGTTATTTACTCAGGACAGTAATAAAAATAAAGCTACACCGAAAACTCTTATACAAACAAAAACATTACAAAAAATCTAACCACATTAAATAGTATCATGATGAAAGACTAAAGGGGAAAAGGTAATTTTAAAGTGAAACAAACTTTTAATTAAACACGAATGAAGAAAGAGCTAATAATACAGCAAATAATCAATAAGAATTACAGTATTTAAGAATTATAGCATTTTTATAACAACATCAACGCAAATACATGCTTCCATGTGCAACTCATACAGACGCAAATCATTGTTTAAAAAATATGTAACAATTTCTGTAATTGTGAAATATAAAACCTCATTCCCTAATGATGCAGCAATAATTTACAAATGCATAAATAAGTATATATTGGTAGTGATAAACTTAAATGTAGCACTTTTTTTAAATCTTTTAATAAATTTATATTTAAACAAAGTATAAACAAAACTGAACTAGGTCTGCTGAGTAGACCTTGATAGATTTTTGAGGATTTAATTCTTCAAAAATTGTTTATCATATAGAACTAACATACTGTTGTTACAGAAGTATTTCTGATAGTAACCAATGATTCTTATTTCATAAACTATTGTCGATGGCTTGCTTAAACTGTGCACACCAACAGGTGCTTAATCACTGTTCATAAAGTTTAGTGAACATATATGAGATTACGCTCCACATACATTTTTTTTATAATACTTCTGGATATATTTTAATCCTGGAATTTTTTTAACTACTGCTTCTTCTCAATTTTATGCCTTACTTTCACTCAAATGGATTATGATAAAGTTATTTAAATATTGTTATAATAAAAAAATAAATGTAGATAACAAAATATAAATGAAATACAGATTCATGTTAAATGTTGATAAATACATCAACATATACGTAAATGGATTTTATTAAGTATGGAGCGTTGGTATAAATATATAAATTACTTGTATAATAGTTTCCACTTACCAACAATCTTTAATAATAATCTTCAAGCACTTTCAGATTATTAACCCATCCTCAGGAACAATGATGTGTATCCATTACAATTTACCTCACATATCATTAATTATACTAAATTGAATTTCATAAATATATAAATAAAACAATTGATTGTAAAAAGGTAAAATGAAGTTAATGTTATCTGTCATGTCAGTATGTCCGTCATGTCAATTGTTATGTTTATTAGTATGAAGCCGTATTATCCACCTAAGAATCAAAATTACTGTTTAATATTTGTTTGAATAATAAATACATCATTTTCAAATTTCATTTGTTCATTTCTCAAACTTTTACATTTAAGTAAATATAATATTTGTTTAATGAAAGTTATTGGAATATTCAAGAATATTAATAAAATTATGTGGGTTGTAATTATGATTATTTTCTAAGAAATGTCTACCAAAATTGGATCATACTTATTCAACTTTTTTTATACAATTAATGTATTATGTAATTCTAATCGAAGAAGATTGGTTAGTCATCCCTATATATTCCAGATCGCAATTTGCGCATTTTAAACTATATACTCCCTGTTTATCTAAATTAAATTTACTTATGTTTTATTACTCAAGTAAGATCTCTGTTGTTTATATAGCTAATTATTTTGTTATTTGTTGTGTATGCAGTTTTTAGTTTAAAACAATTAAATATTTTATTGAATTTTTTGTAATTTATGTTTTATTCACTTTTAGCATATTTGTATCCATTAAAATTTGTTAGTTTTATATTATCTTTTACTTAAATTTTATTTTAGCTAATAATTTCTGTATTAGTTTTTATTGTATTCATTAGTAATAGCAAAATATTTCATATTATTTAATTCAATGTTTAATTTTATATTGTTATGTTTAATATTTTATAGCCCTGTGTAATGAATTAAACGTCGACATTTTTTGATTCGAAGGATAAAACGAATTATAATAGATTATGGTGTCCTGTTTAGTGGGTTTCCTCTATATGTCGATATCAAGTTTATTATTATTACAATTTTTATATCCAAAAAATGTATGCCATTATTAATTTCTCGACCTAAGGTGAAGTCGAGAAAATAATAATGGCAAAAATTTTTTTAATATAAAAATTATTATAATAATAAACTTGAATTCGACATGTATAGAAAACCCACTAAACAAGACAAAATAATCCGTCTAATTTGTAACATCCTTGGAATCAAAAAATGTCAATATTTAATTCATTAATATACAAAATATTTAAAACATAATATAAAATTTAACATTGAATTAAATAATATCAAATATATAGCTATATAACTAATAGATACAATGAAAACCTAATAAATCACAGAGTTCATTAGAACTAGAGGCAACGAAGTAAACTAATTACGTTTACAGTTCTAAACATGACCTAACCTAACAGTGAAATGAAATTGGAAAAAAATAAAAAATAAGCGTGAAAACATTATATTTCAGTTCAATTAGATTTGTAATAACCAATACTTTCAAAAAATACCTCAAATTTTGTTAGACCTTTTTTTATCCATTTAATGAACCGTGGGACTCGAATATGTCATTTTATTCACTTTTTAATGTACCTTTATGAATCGCACATCTAGATAGCAGTACTTGATGGTACTAGGTAGCGTACGAACAGTTGATAATGTACTTGAAATAATAAAATTTAAAAGAAAATATACTACAATTTGTTTTAATAGTAAATGCTCTATGTAAATGAGCGTACTGAAGATGAAACAATTTTTTTAATCCCCATCACTTCTTTAAAAATAAAAATAAAAGTATTAGTTTACAAGAGATTATACTAGTTTTATTAAAAAAGGAATAAAAAAGCAGAAATAAATTCAACTGGTAAAATCAAATTTAACGATAAAAATAATGGTTACACTTACAAAGTAAGGGCAATTATTACATCACAGATCTTCGATTCGTAAAGATCATTATACTAGTTTTATGAAAAAAAAATTGGCCATAAAATTCAATTTGTTTGTTCTAGAAAGGCAATAAATTTGAATAATAAATCCATAAGATAATAATCGGTAATTCATAAAAAAAAAATAATCTAGCAAAACGCAGTGATATCCAAAAAAAATTACAATGAAATTGTAAACCATACAGTAAAAGTCTAGCAGATATCATTTCTTCTTTGGAAGTCGAGAGTTCCAGTGTTCAAGTCCTATTGAAGACAGTTACTTTTATACGGATTTGAATACTAGATTGTGGATACTGGTGTTCTTTGGTGGTTGGGTTACAATTAACCACACATATAAGGAATGGTCAAACTGAGACTACAAGACTACACTTCATTTACATTCATCATTCATCCTCTGAAGTAATAATACCTGAACGGTAATTCCCAGAGGCTAAATAGGAAAAAAGAAAGGAGATAGATATTATATCTTCCGATCAAAAAACAAAAATTTCTGTAATACAAATAAAACTGCTTTTAAAAAAACGATATTGATATCAAAAAAGGTAAAATACTACATTTCTACAACGAATAATCATAATCTACAATGAATAATACATATCACATTCACAGAAATAATACAATTCTTATGATTATTTGTTGTTTAATAAATGAAAATGCGCCGGAAAGAGTTTTGTAACAATTTTTTTTTTGTTTTTTGTTATATGAAACAATTAAATGTTATTTATTATCTATTATTGTATATCTATTGTTTATTACATATATTTAACATGTATTTTTTTTAAAGAAAATTCTAAATTAATAACAGATCTTGATAATATAAATGTAGTCTTACCTTTTTTGATATTAGTATCGTTTTGTTAAAAACAGTTTTATTTATATTATAGAACTTTTTTGTTTTTTAAGCAGAAGAAATGATATCTGCAAGACCATACGGTTTACAATTTCTTTGTAATTTTTTTTGGTAAAAAAATTACAAAGTAATTAGTAATTTGGTAAAAAAATGTATATAAAAGATAATACAAAACTAACAAATAATAATAACGGATACAAATATGCTAAAACTGAATGCAATATAAATAACAAAAAAATCCAATAAAATAAAAGTATTTTGAAGTAAAAACTGCATACACAAAGAATAACAAATAATTAACTATATAAATAACAGAGATCCTACTAGAATAATAAAACATAACAATAAATTTAATTTAGACAAACAGGGAGTATATAGTTTAAAATGCGCAAATTACAATCTGGAATATATCAGGATGACTAACCAATCATTTTCGATTAGAATTAATGAATATATTAATTGTATAAATAAGGGAAATAAAGAATGATCCAATTTTGCTAGACATATCTTACAAAATAATCATAATTACAAACCAGATAATTTTATTAATATTCTTGAATATTCCGATAACTTTCATAAATCAAATATTATATATACTTAAATATAAAATTTTGATAAATGAACAAATGAATTTTGAAAGTGATGTATTTATTATTCAAACAAATATTAAACAATAATTTTGATTCTTAGTTGGGTAATACTGCTTCATACTAGTAAACATAACAATTGAGATCTTTATACTGACATGACGAATAACGTTAACTTTACCTTTTGACAACAAATTGTCAAAAAAATATATTTATACTTATATTTATATAAAAATTGTCGTAAAAATATATTTGTTTTTATAAAATTCAATTTAGTATAATTAATGATATGTGAAGTAAATAATTGTAATGTATAACATCATTGTTCCTGAGGATGGATATCACTCAAACGTTACTATTAAAGATTGCTGGTAAGTGGAAACTACTATATAAATAATTTATATAGATAAATGTTTATTACAACATATCTAGAAAATTATGTTTTCCTTCATATCATACCTCTAACATTACCATTGATTCATTCATGTCATATTCTTGTTATTCATAGTATCACGACTAGATTTATTTTTATAAGTGATAGTTTGGTGAATGAAATGGATGGAATTATGTGATTAAAAGTTACAAAAGCAGCGATGCCAAGTTGATGTAGGAGTGTGAAGAATCAAGTGATTTTAGAGTGGTCATGATATGCAAGAAATACTAAAATAAAACCAGTCATACAAAGCACTCAAAATAATATATCCAGTGTTTATATTGTTTTCAGCTAGCCTCAACCATCCATTTTTTATAACATAACGGATGTAAAATGTAAAGAGTTTTCGTGTATACTTTCAATAACTTATTTATTATATAACAAATATTCACAGCCACAAAAAATATACACAACATGACAGTAACTAAAAAAATATTATGTACTTTAAGTTATTACTGCTTGTTTTGTTCTTTATTTTTTATTAATAATAATTTATAAATCGCATAATTGCAATTTTATTTTGTAATTATTACAGTATAAAAAAAAAAATAGGAAATATAGCAACACAGAAAAAGTTACAGCTTAGGAATCAGATTTAAGAAAACAAATATTTATTACACATAGCGGGTGACAGAAAATGTAATATGCAAATAAGGAAATAAGGTAATAAGGGTTACATATTCTGCCTGATAAAAGTAACAATTTTCACCTGTATGCTATTAGGGGCTAAAAAGGGGAAAGAAATTGAATATGACTACACAACTCCTGATTTATCATATTTTTCAAGTGAACCCTGGACTTCAAAAAATACATTAATTTATTTTCTTTCATGAAATGTTCAATAATGACTTAAACTTACAAAAATTTATTATTTATAACCGAAATTAAACTTATCACAACTAACAGATCGTAAGAAAAATAACAAACTATAGAGGTTCAATGAACATATGCTAATACTGATTAGTCATACATACTCCACATTTGTTTACATAAATTTAATATGTAACTACCGATAGATATATAAATCTTTCGACACACACCAAATAACAAGGAATAATGCACAGTGTCTATCAAGTATATTAAAATAGTTTAAACTATATTAACATTATTTTAAAGGTACATAATATTATTATTGGCATTACTATTTTTTTAATGACACTGATTACTATTTTTTTTTAAATTACTTATTCATAAAAAAAAAGGAGGGATGGACATTACCAAACAAATTTTTAATAATTATTACACTGTTTTGTAAATCCAGAATGAGAAAATTTTAAAAACATTATATTATGAAATAAAAGATATGTCAAACATATATAACAGAAATAATAAATAAAAATATAGTTAAGCAAACATTAACGTAAATTACCCTTTGCACTTGAAAGGAGATCATTTCTTAACCAAACAAAGGTCAAAGGTCATTCACTGGTACCCGATAAACAAAGACAATAGACTAATATTAGCTTTAAATAAATACAATAATGCTGAGTATCCAGTAAATCAAATAAACACATTTTTATTAAACATAATGTGACAAACATAAGATAACTTCCTAATTCTCTTCAAATACAAACAAACACCAATATATGAAAAAGAAACAAATGGATTTCTTTAGCTACATATTAAATAAACTTCATTTTAACAACACAATTATAACTTTATTTTAAAGAATTCTACATTAAATTTTACTCAATATATCTTGCGGAAAAATCATAATAAAGTATGTCCCAGAATTCATTATTACTACTAACTTGTAACAGTTTCATACAGGTTAGCGAGCCATGTAAACTCTCATTCTACCTATGTTAGTTGCATTATACCTTGCCGAAGTTAGAATATGAATAACTCACTTCATAAAAATACCCTATCAAACGTGAAATTATTCTATTGCCCTATCGCATTTAAAATACCACATAAAATTAATTTCATTTAATAAATCAAACTTATTTTCAAAAACTTAAGATAAACCATTGATGAGTACCCCTTTTTCATAGCCTTTTAATAGAACGACTACTGTAAAATGTATAAAATTAAAAATAAAAAAATTTAAAAAAAATCACCTAAAAATATGTCCTACTGGCTACCCAGTAAAGATTAGATATCTAATCTTTATTAATTTTTCACACCTGCTCTTTAGTGTTTTTTGACCAATGGTTTACTGGTTGAGCATTTTTAAAAATATATATATTTTACTTGGAAATTATTTTTCTTTTTCTTTAATTAAAAAAATTACTATATTTATTTTATAAGCTCAGTAATAAAGAGTTTAGTAATGGGAAAAAGAATTATTATTATGACAAAGATGGAATTATATTAATAAAAATATGGCAAAATATTTCAGATGAATATGGTTTCAAAATTAAAGGAATTATATTATTTTTTCAGGTAAAGTTTTCAAGATAATGATTAGCTTGTAATATAAGTAACAAATTACACTAGCAGCTGCAATCTACTTATAACTTGACTATTTCAGCACTTGATTCTCCAACAGGAAGAAATATTATAGCAATTATTTTATTTATTTTTTATACTTCATCTTCATCATAATAATGTTATGAGATATTAACATTTTAATTACCCAAACATTAATGCTTCTCCAATTAAAAGCATACATTCTCTTATTAAAGCTTATCCAAACAGTTTTTTTAATCTTTAAAAATATTATTCCTAACTTAAATAGCTACTACCTGAAAATAGTTTATAACTGAAAAATTAGTCCAATAAAACCTATATCGGTGGATTTAAATAATATAATTGAAAGAATAAATTTTATAAGTTAAACTATATTACAAATACTTAATATTACTAAATACTATTGTCAAGGCATAAAAATTAACATCAAAATTATCTTAAAAATGTTATTGGTTGTTCAATTAAATTTTTTTTATGAACTTATATAAATTCTTCTGCCTTTAATATATTTTACGCAAAAACAATTAAAATTTCTGCTGAAAATTAAAATTATTTTTTGAAATTATGTTTTTTAAGATATTTTGTAAAATTACATACAATTAATGCACTAATACTCAACAAATGCATGCATTATAATCATAACCTTCCATAAAATTAAAAAAACTACATTAGTAAGAAAATATTTTAAAAATTCTGATAAGAAAATTCCTAATAAAAATTATCGACAATAAGGAAAGAAAGCCAAACCAGTAACAGATGTTTGTTTGCTGGCATCAAAATGAAGGTTAACCTGTTTGTCCTGGCTCAGTGTACTAACATAAAACAAGACTTGTTACCTAACATTAAAAAAAGAAGTCCATTAAAGATTAACCAAACACAAAAAATATGTAATGTGCATATGTGTACGCACCAAACTGCCATATTTGCTGCTTAATTTCACTGTCTCTGAATGAAAGGTGTTTTCCCCGATTCCATATAAATTTCTATTTTTTTCAGAATGCCCATTTTTAAAAAATCTTTTTGAGTTTCAGTTCCATATCAATTTTTTTTTAAATAAAATCAAAATAGATTTACTAATGTTAAACTCAAAGTTTGACAGTAATGTTAAATGCTTTAAAAAATGACCATGACGACCTTTTACAAGGTAAATCGTCCCTAAAAATAGTATAAGCCATTCTCAGCTATAATAAAACAACTGTTGGATATTTTTTGTAAAACCTATACCATAGTACCAATCATCATTTTTAAGGTGCTTGCCAAAAATACCATCTTGTTTTTCTAATTAGCAGTTTTTATTATTATGAATGAACTAACAGTCCATTACTGAATTGTCTTGGATTTTGATTTTGAATTCAGATTAAGCATTGTTAGAAGATTACAAAAATACACAAATGGCAGCGATCAGACATCGAGTTTACATAAAAATAGCACAAAATTTTGTAATAATCATTATGCAACAACAGATTTTGAGAGGTGTATGGAACATCACTAAAAAAAAACTTTGGTACAATTCCATAGAAAACACAACCAGTAGACTTAAAAAAAAAAACTGTTTTTATGTATTTTATTGAAGATTGAATCTATTTTTTTTTTTTTTTTACTAAAACATTATGGCAGAAATAACCTCCAATAAAGAGATGCCATTCTCTCTAGCTAAATTTTAAAATTATTTACAATGCAAGTTTGTATCAAGGCCAAGACCATAAAAATCTATAAGTTTCATTAAACGGATATGGCATTATGGAATCATGCCTGAACAGATCAACAGATAAATTTCAATTTTTATACATAAAGATAAGGTAATTAGAAGGCAAATAACTTTTTCAAGAATTTTAAATGTATTTCTTGGCAAAAATCCAATTGAATATAGTAAAAAATAATCTAACAAATGAAGTTTTATTGAGCAAGAGCTTTTTTTCATCTTATTTATAAAAATCATCGTTTTTATTATTATTATAGTTATTAATATTCAAAAAAAATAATTTGAATTGTCAAATAATTAATCTCAAATGGTGAAAAATAATAACAAATATATTAAAGGATTATAATTATGAAAGTGAATTAAAAAAAAAAACATAGAACACGATAAATACTTCTTATATTAAAAAATATAATTTGAAAAGAATAGCTACAATTGACTTATCTATAATTAATTACAACCAATAATTGACCAAAGATATCAAATATTACTAACCCTCCCA
The DNA here is from genome assembly GCF_047948215.1 of Lycorma delicatula. NCBI lineage: Eukaryota > Metazoa > Arthropoda > Insecta > Hemiptera > Fulgoridae > Lycorma > Lycorma delicatula. Next base: position 92,702,451 of record NC_134460.1, read on the forward strand.
CTACAAACATCATAAGAATAATAAAACTCAATTTATTACAGTAATTTTAAAACTTTCTTTTTCTGTTTATAATTTACTTCATAAATTAAATAAAACATAAATAAATAACTAATTGAACTTAAGAACTTCTTGTAAACCCCTAATAAAAAATAAACAAAAAAAAAATTATAAGAAATTAACATATATCTTTAAAGTATTTCTTTTAACAGTAAATTACTGAAATTTTTGAATATTTATTTTAAAAGTGAAATTATACTTTTCTACCCTTGGAAGAATTTTGTTTAATGAATATGAAGAAAATTAACTTTTTCCTTATTGATTTGAATGGTACATATTATTAAAAAAATAAAAAATTCAAATAGCACTTTAAATAGTGAAACAGTAGTTGAACGTGGCTTGAAGTAAGTTGATAAAATTTAAACTTAAGTTCCGGGATTGGATTTCCAATCTCAGAATTTTTTGGGGAGGTCAAACTTCCTTTCAAAGATTCTTGCCTCGTAATTTAGAGCAAAAGAATAAGCTTAAATAAGGCCTTTTATTCTATTTCTTATAATCAAAATGTTTCATCAATTCTTAATAAAACATTTGTTTTTACTTTTTCTATAACAATGACTTTTCGCATTTTGCATATATAGTAGCTTTTATACCCTCTCCATACTCATGAAATATAAATGCAGGGAATAAAAGAAAAATTGGATGAGTGCAACTTGGGTTTCAAAATAATCTAATTAGCCTAACTGTTACAGCATAAAAACATATTTGAAGCTTTTAAAATAAACATTATCTTAACTATTATTGTTTTCAAATAAAAGAAATTATTCTTATACTGGAGGTTTATCAACTTTTGGTTTTCTTGCACATGGTGAAATAATTTCCTTCTGGTTTTAAAGGAATTTCTCTTTCCATACGACCAAACTATACACATTATTATATTATTGGCTAATTATATAATATAAACTTATTCAGCCACTCCACAAAGTACAAAATTAAAGAACATTCTTACCTTACTTTTTTTGATTAAAGTGCTTTCAGCCAGAAGTCCACCTTCAGTAGGTTTTTTAATTTTTTTCTTTTTTACATTTACACATTAAAATAAATATAATACACGTTCAAATTTATACAACAAATATTTGTCGTCAATAAAATTTTTTTTTTAAACTTCCTTTTAACAAAAAATATTGACTGAACAAATATTCGCTCTGTAAATTGTAATGTATTATATGTGTTCTAATTTGTAAATGATAAAAGAGAAAATTTAAAAAAACATTACTGAAGATGGGCTTATGCCCAAAAGTACTTTAATGAAAAGAAAAAAAAGTAAGGTAAATGTTCTTTAATTATGCACTTTGTGGAGTGGCTGAATAAGTTTACATTACATAATTACCTACAATTTACATAGAGGAAATATGGACAACAAAAAAAAAATAATTTAAATAAATTAATATTATATTATTATTCATTCACAATTAAAGCACCACTGAAATAATGATCTACTCAAAAGAAGTCAAGTAACCAAGACATTCATTCTAAAAATACAGACACTTATTCATACAGATCTTTATTGATTAGAAAATATCACTCAATACATAATTTATAGTAATACCAATAGAAAATATTGCCACTCAAAGCTAATGAAATGAATGTCATTACATTAGCTTTCATCAAAAGTGATCATCACCAAGATCACTTTTAATTGCAACGAGTAAAATTTCAAGAACTATAATATTTTTCCTAGATGCTTATGTGCCAAACACTCAATCATACAGTGTTCAATAATTAAATTTGGGTGGCAGTAAGCATTTCTATCAAATTCTTTCCACCCAACTGCAGTAAATTTTCATGGTTGACCTCTTTCATCAGAAATGTTATCTGTTTCAGGCCAAGTTTATTTTACTATAGAACCATATATGTACTGATGGATATGTAATCAGAATAGCAAAGTTGTGAGTTATAAAACCTAACAAGCTTTGAATAAACCATTTATCTGGAAAACCACACAATTGAAAAACTAAAGATCTCTAAAAACAATTATCCTCTGATCTTTTTTTCTAAGAGAAATTATCATGGGTTTATTAATAAATAAACTAACAAACTATATTGAAAGGTTAAAAGAAAAGCAAACAACAAGAAAACAAAACTTAATTTTTGAATAATTTTGAGATAAAATTTCTGTTTAAGTATTTCCTTTTTCCACATACTTTTGAAGGATTTATACTTGTTAAATTTTAAAAATTGCTTTTTTTTAATTTAATGACCTTGGAGATTCTAAATGTATTGGAGACAAAGATGAAATAGCAGAAAAAATAGACAGTATTGCAGGTGGAAAAATAGGATTGCAGGAATCAAATCCAAAACCAGCTAAATCTTAGAAGCCAACATTTTAATTACTATACAGCTGTCAGGCCAAATAACTCTGTACACTACACAACTGAAAGCAAATGATCTAACTACATTTCCATCACTTCAAAAACAGCCAAGAAGCTCTAAAGCAAACATAATGAACACTACAAATGTATCTTTTGATAAATGTGTTATCACTTTCACATTTTTTGTATGATAGTAAACAGTTTGTAATACATATTTTGTTATATAAATCTGTAAAAATGCAAGTCCCACAAAATAACACCCCAATTGTAAAACTTGCATTGGATGTGTGAATTTATTATTATTCTGTACGTTTTTAAGATGATTTATACAATATGAAGGTTTGACAAAAGTTTAAAAATGTATTTTTAACATAAATAAAAAATTCACTATACATTGCAAGCTACTCTTAGAAAATAACTAAATGAGATAAATTCAAAATAGAACTTAAAATTAGGTTCTGTAAATTCTTTTTAAGAAAACTGTTATGAAGGATAGTCAAATCTTCAAAAATATAACTACTAGGACAAAATAAATGATCTATAAATGAACAGAAAAATTTTCAACATGACTTGATGCCACGTGCAACGGTGAAGTTGTTTTATTCAGTTCAAGGTTAACAACAAATGAAGCCTGGTGTTTAACTATTTGTTAGGGATCATTTGATACATTATGATTTTGGCTACCATATTTAATGAATGTATAAACAGCTGACAAATTATTTACAGACATTTAAAAAAACAGTTGAAGTAAGAAAATAAACTATTTTCTTCAGTATTGAATTTAAAAATTTCCATTCAATATTAAAATCCAATTCGATTATTTTTTTTAATTTCTTAATATATATGAATTATCAAACTAACACAAATAAAAACGATAAAATAAAATATTAAAAAGTAATGAAACATATTCTATTATGAACAATTAAGCTCCAAATAATCATTGTATCTCTTAATACAATATTGTAAAATAACAGAATTTTAAATAATTAATTAAATAATTTGAATTAAGGTTATGTTTATTTTATCTCTTGCTAAATGTTTTTATTGGGCTTTACGAAGTAATCTTAAAAGATTTGATGGCCTTAAACATCATGATAATGGTATGTAACATTTATTTAATGAAAACAATAATTACACCCAATCTTGCCTAAAATAAATAATAAAAATGCTATGAAATTTAATATTCACTGATAACTAATAAAACCAGATATAAACAGTAATAACTGCTTAATTAAATTATATGTGATGAACATTTGGATAACTTCAGACATTGAAGTAACACCGCTAATGTAATTGGTATTGGCAGTACTAAAAATACTAGAACTAAAATATTTTAAAACACTAGGGTAAATAATCCATTTTCATTTATTAGATATGTAATTAAGAGTAAAAGCAAACAATACAAATGCATCTGGTTGTATTTTATACTAATTAAGAGTTAAGAAATCACACAATATTTAATAGACTGACATCTATACCATGTCTGTAATTTTTTTTTATAAAAAAAATTACAGACATAACTACATTCTCTTGAATTGTAAATAAGCAAATAAGCTAGTTCCATGATTGCATTTTTAGCAGATACAATACTGATTGTACATGTTAATACAAACAAAGTTAGCAGGATTTGATACACAGAATCATTTGATTAAAATTTAAGGAAAAAATTAAGTTCTTATGCAAACATAGTCAACACAATGTTTCTTGGATCCTGTTCTTCCAAAGACTAACATATTCTCTATAGACTGATTTTTCTAACCTTCCAGTCTTCTATTTTTCAAAACTCTAATCCTTTTTCTCCTAAACAGATGCTACGAATGTAGCTCAACCAACACAGAAACACTGGTCTGGTAACCAACTGTACTTTCTTGTTAAAGTGTGATGGGGTAAGAGCTATGTTTGTAAGCTTACAGAAATTCACGCACATCCTGTTCCAAGGATTTCACTGTACTACAAATGCCTTAAGGGAAACCTATCTTTCAATTCTTCTTATTACATAAATTGAAACGTATTTCTCCTGCAAACCTATATACCTATATAGAACTACAGTGAAATATAAATATATTAGATGTAAAATGTTGTTTATAATCAAACCTTTACAACATTTTTCTAACAGAATTTAAAAATATCGACAAACAGAAAGGTAATTGTAACTGGTGAAAGGTATGGTAACTGTTTTTTGGGTCACAAAAGGGCCTATATTGGAAGACTTCATGTAAAAGGAGACTACGATTAATACTGCAAATTACAATAAAATGTTGGTTAAAAGCTGAAGCCAGCAATTTGGAATAATGCCTAACTATATTGTTGAAAAAAATGTTGTTACATGACAATGCTCGCCTGCCCACAGTTTGCCACACCATTCAAACTATCAACAAGTTGAATTTTGAGGTACTGGAATACCTTCTCTACACCTAGATCTTGCTCTCTCAGACTTTCATCTGTTAGGGCCCCTCAAGAATGTTTTGCAAGGTCATCAATTTTCCAGACTTAGACGTTCAGGAAGCAGTGCAAGTGTTTCACAACCACTTGAAAACATTCTTCTTGGAAGAAATATGAAAGCATGTGGACCACTGGACCAAGTGCACTAACAAGGAAAGTGACTTATGTAGAAAAATTATGTAAATGTTGAACCCCTACCTATCTGTAAATAAATTGTAGAAGGAAAAGTGTAGCTAATTTTTGGCTCACCCTCATATATACCAATGAAAGTTTTTGCAGAAAAATATATGTGTGTACGTGTGCATGTGCTTGTGCATGTGTGTGTATATATATATATATATATATATATATATATACATATCATAAAATTTCCTCTTGGGGAAGTATTTTTTCAACACAAGTGACATTGAAACTGGTCAACCAACATTATTACTCAGCAATGCACTAGGAAATAACTAGCACACTTACTTCTACCAACATAACTATATTAAAAAAAAAAAAATAACAAGTATTAAAAGGAAAAAGATCATTCACTTAATCAATTTATTAAGAACATTGTTGGCATATTTTATAATAAAAATAACTGTCATTTTCTTGAAATTCCATTATGATCAATTTCAATAAAAATTACATAAAAAATTGTTCTACTTGAAAAAACTGAGATTTTATTATATATAGATTTATAAAACGAAACAATACAAGTGATTGTTTGATAAGCAACACTGCTATAAAAATAATAAGTAAAAGGAGACCCACAAGGCCATGAAATATTAGAATAAAATCATAAATAAAAATAAAACAAAACAGCTACAACATTTTTTATTTTTTATTTTACACATAACTCAATTAATTTTGATATTTATCTCAAATTGCAACCTATTATTCTCATACAAAAAAAAAAATAAATAAAATTTATCAATAATTAAACAACTTTAACACACTTTAGCACACCTAGAAATTAAAAAATTCCAGAGTTCCAGAAAAAACAGTTAAATATACTCTATTACAGCTCGACAGATGGGGGGGAACATCATGGGGTACAGATGATTACTGTGGTCAAGACAAGCGGCAGCGGTTTTCCCATTTAATGATCAATAAAGTATATATTTATTTAAGTAAATATTTATTTTTTTAAATACAAAGGAAAAGTGGAAGTGTCCTGCCATCTTCAGAAGCATAAATATTCTAAAATACAATACTGTAACACTGGGGTAGCTGAAAGAAAAAGCTTACCACAAAATATGTCAGAAGAAAAAAGATATTTTGAAAGCTTAATGTAACGCACAGGAAAATGACAACTATCACAAGAAATAGGAGTAAAAATCCTCAAGGAAGTATAACATTTTTAAATAATCTGATAATTGATTTAAAGTTTACAAAGCAATAAAGTTAGTTTATCATAAAAAAAAAAGATAAAACTAACAGTTAGGAGTTGAACACTGATACCTTTTTTTTCCTGTTTAGCCTCCAGGAAAGAAGTATGTATAAATAATAACAGAAATTATGAATGTTTAATGTTTTACTGAAATGTATATATAGCAAGAAATAATGAGAGACCTGATTTTATTTTTAAATTTAAAAAAGAATCCTTTAAGAAATATAAGATGATACTTATGAACAAATTATTATTCCATAAAAACATTTATCTGATAGTTCTTTCAAATATCAAGTTGTATATGACTTTTTTTCTTCTTTCCTGTCTAGCCTCCGGGAATCACCGTCAGGTATTACTTCAGAGGATGAATGAAAATATGTATGAGTGTAAGTGTAGTCTTGTACAGTCTCAGGTCAACCATTTCTGAGATGTGTGGTTAATTGAAACCCAACCACCAAAGAACATCGATATCCACTATCTAGTATTCAAATCCAAGTAAAATTAATTGCCTTTACTAGGATCTGAACCTTGGAACTCTCAGCTTCAAAATCAGCTGATTTGCAATGACAAGTTTACCACTAGACCAACCAGGTGGGGTTACTACTGTATAGTCAAAAAAAAATATCCCAGCCGATAGGATTAGCTCAAGTAGCACCCACTAAATACCAATTTTGAATTTGTACAATTACTGTAATAACCTGGTAAACATTATTCATTTTTTCCTTTTTATTTTCTACATATTCTATGCTAATAAACTGAAGTTTATATAAAAAATACTCATTAAAATTACATTTAATGTTATTCTCAATGAATAACAGATAAGGGACTTTAAGAAAGGCATTTTATGAAAGAATCCTATAACTCGTAAAAAAATATAGAAACCGCAAAAAACGAGCAATTTAACACAACAGAATTAACAGAGAATACATATCTCAAAAATATAAATTTTGAAAATCTGATTAGACGATATATTAAGTGAAGATATGAAAGGATACGTTAAGAAAGTATTTTTAATGAAAAAAGTAAAGGAGCTAAACAAAGGATGAAGATTGACAGATTGAACTGACTAGAAGGTGAAAACAGAAAGCCATTTATATAATGTGAGAACTGTTCAAATGGAAATTACAATATCTATATGATATGAAATTCTAAGGACAAATAGCCTGGACAAATAGTTCTGACATATTTACAATAATATACTTAAATGGAATTGTTCATGAAAGGTGAATTTTACAAGTTAGGAGGTATAAAAAAAATGTTATTTTTTATTCTAAAATATGCAATAAGATTTTATTTTTTATGGACTGCAGATATGAAATCTCAACAATGTGATCTGCCTCTACAAACAAAAACTATATCCAATATTAATTAATTTTTACCTTTTTTCCTTCTGTTTTTAATGTTAAACATATGTACTTGTATAATTAATACAAAAAAAAAGGAATAAAACTATTTTTTTAGTTTTACATATTTTTATAAATAAGGTTACCACAACCACTGTATTGTTTTTTTTAATTTAGGGAAAAGATAAAACAATAAAATTAGATAATACTCTCATTTACAAAAACTACTAATTAAAATAAATTACATTAAATGGATCAATAAATTATTTCTAAAGAAGATATAATATTGGCTTACTTTAATGTAACTTTTGAGACAGAAATTTGCAATTTCAGGTCACAGACACCTACAGGATTTTAAAAGAAAAGGGTGCTAAAAACAATTAAACTAGATTTAGATAATCGTACAACCTGTATAAAGAATTTAACTCTATAGTTTTGTCATTTTGTTTTTTTTATTTTAAGACAAGCATAAAGTGTTAGTTTCCATATTATTAATTTTACTACTTTTTTTTAAGCAGAAATTCTTAATATAAACATACTTATCTTAAAAATTAACAGAAAACAAATGCACACATATGAAACATACCAAGATTAGGCTGTGTACGTCGGTTCAAAGCTTGTAACGGAGAATATATATTACTACAACTATTATTATCATTAATATGGTAAAAGTTTTGTTCAGCGATCGCCTGAGTTAACACACTAAACATACTGATTTTTTTAAACAAAAAGTCATAAAACCCAGACGATTCAAAGTAAACAAATTCACCTTCTTTTTACTAATTTTTGAGAATTTACAATTATTTGCTGGCTCCACATATAGTGATAATTACACTTCATACTACAGTTTCGGCACATTTGCACACATCTAGCTTGAATATTAAACAGGCTAGTATAAAATATATTTATAAAAAAAATAGTTGTCAAACAGTGGCACTACAAGAAGACACAATGCACACCATCACGTGGTTAATAGTTGTACTGAGAAAAGTATCATTAACCAAGCAGCAGCGGCTGCAGTAGTTCCCCCCACCAAACACTATCTAGTGCTGCTGGTGTCACTTCTGCTGCTGCCACTGGTACACTTGTCGATTAGTCCCCACCACTACAAATATATAATGGTTCCACATAACTCCCTTGATATCATTACAATATAAAATGCCTCAGGGCCACATTCCATAAAATGTCTCATATGTCCTCATTTTAAATGTTTGCAAATATACTAACAAACGATAAATTGCTAAATAACAATTACCAAAAATATTATAATTATCATATCTTGTCTTATCTATTTAGTTCACATTTGTATACCATGAAAATATTTGTCTAATAAAACCTTTTCAATATTACTTTAATAATTATGATTAATTAACTTCCAGATTAATGATCACGACATACATGTTGCTAACAAATCGCAGGCATAGATTAACAACATGCACAAGAGCTGAATGAAATTTAACACATTTAATTATCAGTTTACAAATATGCTAATAAATAAACAAAAAAAAAAAAAGAAAGAAAGGGAGTTAATTTTCATAAACACATACAAAAAAAAAAAAAAAAAAAAAAAAAAAAAAACAGAAATCCTAACAAAATAAATAAAGATACCTTCAAAGGATCTTAACTTTAAATAATCCTTCAAAGGATTATCTTTTCAAGAGTTTTAAAGAAAAAAAATTGTAAAATATATTCATCAGCAGTATAATAAAAGCACCATACATCAGGTTTTTCTAAAACAATCAAACTATCTTTTCTTACAATAATTATTTCGGTTTATTTGATTTAATTCAGAATATACAATAAAGTGGAAAAAAATAATAAAAATCGACACACTTTCATAGTCAAACTACTGATTAAATTTCAGTCATATGTACACGTATGTTAGATATATAATTATTATTAAAAATGATAAAATTAAGTTTATCACAGCTACTGGTCAGAGTTCATCAAGCTTTAAAAAATAAAATAAAATTGAACTATCGTATAAATGTGTAATAATAGATAAGTAAAATAAAATAAAAATTAATTTTTATGGATAAAGACAAATCTTTATTTAAAAAAGGGCAATATTACAAAAACAGCACAAATTTTCAATCAAAAATGTAATAATATTACATGTCTGAACAATTCATTTTATTACAAATGACAAACTCATCATAAAAATTCTCAAAATTGTTAAATTTTTGGAAAATAACAAAGACCTAGACACCATCTCTTATCAGAGTTTAAGAGCAAACAGCAAATATGGAAAGAAAATAGATCCTATCTTTCAATAAAGAAAAAAGTATAACCCCAAATGAAATCTCATAAAGTGATGCTTCCAATTTCTTGTTATGTTAATATCCAACTTTGCAATGAAGGGGAGGAAGAAACGTACATGACAGAATTCTGAAAATAAAAGTCTTTAATTCTGGAGAACAGTGTTACTTACACAAAGAATTTTTCAAAATAACACTTCCAGCATCTACAAAAGCAAAACTTGAAACCTCAATAACAATAAACTAGGAGATTCTACGAAATTCACCTGATGGGTCTGACCTTACTCGTTTTATATTTGGCCATATCGAATCAAGTTTTTACAACAGAAAATAGAATCCCAAATTGGTGGCTCTGACTTTATAACAAATTCCTTTCTGCTACTATAAAAAAAGAAAACCACTGTGAAAAGTGTATTAACTGCTCATCAGGATTATGAATAAAAAAGGTTTTTATCAATACATAATAATGAATAATAGCTTTTCTTTTTTTGTAAAAAATCTATAAATATTTTACATTGAATAGAAATGTTTTTCATATTTTAAATCTAGAAATCAAATGAAAAAATTGGTTGAACAACAAAACTGTTATTGTTTGAAGCAATATTTAACATCACAGTACAATAGTGACCCAGAATATCTAATACTTAAATATCTTTTAATTCAAAAAATTGTGTTGTCAAAATAACTTTTCTTGGTTTTTCCTTCTTTAAAGTTTACAATTTTTAAAAAAATCATTCAAATATATATATGAAGCTTTTATTTAATAGTGAAAAATGTAGTGTTATGGTGCAGCAGAGATGAGCAACGAACCCACCGGGTTGGTCTAGTGGTGAACGCGTCTTCCCAAATCAGCTGATTTGGAAGTCGAGAGTTCCAGCGTTCAAGTTCTAGTAAAGCCAGTTATTTTTACATGGATTTGAATACTAGATCGTGGATACCGGTGTTCTTTGGTGGTTGGGTTTTCAATTAACCATACATCTCAAGAATGGTCGAACTGAGAATGTACAAGACTGCAGGAGCGGTTGAACTGAGAATGTACAAGACTATACTTCATTTACACTCATACATATCATCCTCATTCATCCTCTGAAGAATTATATAAATGTTAGTTACCGGAGGCTAAACAGGAAAGAAAGAAGAAGACATGAGCAACGAATGATGAATGGTTTAGCTGAAAGCAACTGTTATGGTTACATTTATGTTCCCCATCAAAAATAATATAAACTCTTACTTGGTTATAAGCTTAATGTAACATTTTACTGTTTCATTTTCTGCTGAATGCTTTTAATGTGGCCTGAACCTTGTTTTTGTAATTAGCACATGTGCGCGCGCACGTTAATTACAGGAAATTACAGAAAATTACACAGGAATTACACGCGCACGCACACACACGCACGCACACACACACACACACACACACACACACTTTTTTTTATATAAAATCTGCTTTTATTTTAAATTTTTCAAGTTTATAAAACTTAAAAAAATACAAAAAAAATACATGAAATAGTTGCAGTAAAAATAAAAATATAAAAAGTAATTAATAAAATAGTTGGAAGAATCAGAATTGAATCAATAACCGAAAACCAATATTTAATTTATTCAATAGCAATAGATTAGCTGAATAATATCAGAATTCTATAAAAATACTTAAAAGAAAAATTTAGGTTACATTTAAAAGTTCATCAAACAAAAAATTAATAAATATTAAAAATATTATAAATTACTTTAAAGATTAACTTTGAAAAGTTTTTCAAAGTTTTAACTGAAACTTTGAAATTTAGAAATGATTCAGGATTTGGAGATTCAAGGTTTTTTGTGAAATTTACAATTAAAGTGGTCTAATTTTTCTGTTTAGCCTGCGGAACCACCGTAAGGTGATATATTCAAAGGATTCATACCAGAGGATGATATGTTTGAATGTAAATGAAGTGTAATCTTGTACAGTCTCAAGTCAACTGTTCCTGAGATGTGTGGTTAATTGAAACCCAACCACCAAAGAACACTGGTATCCACGATCTAGTATTGAAATCCGTATAAAAGTAACTGTGTTTACTAGGATTACCTTAGAATTCTCGACTTTGAAATCAGCTAATTTGCAATGACAAGTTAACCACTAAACCAGCCTGGCAGGCTAATTAAAATGGTCTGACACATGACATGAATCAGATTTCCTTTTGTTGTTCATAGCATAATTTATCGACTTTCCCCACATCCACAAAAGAAAAATATAGCCATGACTTACTATTAGTTAATTTATTTCCAATTCTTACATTTTACAAAACAATTGTTCAATTAAGATAAAAAAATTAATTTAGCTTTTAAAATTTAAGTTTCAACAGTAGTATATCAATGCTTTAATTTTTATAGCAATTTGATACTTATCACTTTTTTATAATATTCCTGGACATATTCACACAACTTGTGGTTAATTTTAAATATTAGACTTTTTAAAAAAAGAAATTTTTCTATTTAAGTAATGTTAGCAAGAGCAACAAACATCAAATACTGGACAAATAAAAATGTCTTGAAAACTACAACTAGTCAATTTCTTTCAAATTTTACTTCAAAATTTATTATATTTCCTAGATATTTATTCAGTTATAATTTGTTTGTTGTATATTTTTTTACTGAAATAAAAAGATCTTTAATTAAAAGAGAAAAACGTTTTCTTCACCAAAGAGTATAATGATAGCAATAGTACTTTCTTGAGGAAATAATAAGATTAAAATTTATCAAAAACAAACAACAGATAAAAACAAGCTTAAAAATTAAAAACATTAGAAATTACATAACATCAACCAGATTCATCAAGGTAAATCACTATGTTAATTCCAATGGTTAGGAAGAATACTGTACTGTTGCTCCTACTAATAAACAACCATGCTTTTAAGTGTATAAGAAAACAGTGATTGTCATTAAAATGAACAAAATCACACATTTAAACCCAGATCTCACAAAACAAAACTTTTTTTAATTTAAAAAACCACCATTTGTTTTCAAAGAGTTTATAAATATAGTGTAAAACAAAATGCAAAGATTAATTTTTAAGGCGGCTGAAAAACAATGCCACAAAACTGAAAAACACAGCAAAAACAAAGTTATTCATAATTTGTACAGGAATTAGATATAAAATAAGAAAAAAACAAAGGTATGCAACCAGTGTAGCCTGCTCCTTTACATCTTGATTTGTACAGTAAAGAGAAATGAATTAACTTAAAAAAGCATTTAATAATGTATTATTTCAAACAATAATAAAAAAAGTAAAAGGTAAATGATGCTTTGTTTTGGTTAAAACTTGAAATGCGTTTTAAAAGAACTCAATGAGCTACTAAGGAAGAAATTCAATTTGAAAATAAACAGAAGTAAAGAAATGCATTAAAAAGTAAGATAACGATGATTGAAATATTTAAGTACAACAAAATATACTAGAAATATCAGAATTCTGCAACTTAAAAAAGAAAATTAAATTTAAAAAAATATTCAAAAGAAGATTTCAAAAAACAAAAGAATCTTTTACAAATAAGAAATCTGCCGACATTAAACATAGGAATTACTAATTCTTCATGAAAACTTTGGATAAAGAGGTGCGCTAGGAAACAAATAAAGGTTTTTTATATGGTGTCATAGAAGAATGTCATATCAAAATTCATTTTAGTTAAATGACTAAAGAAAATCTAGACAGTGAGAATAAAATGTTGAAGCAATATTCAAGTACTAAGGAAGAATGTGTACAATCAACTGAAGGATATTTATAATGTTTAGACCTACAATGAAAAATAATTAATTAGTTAAATAAAAATTTAGACAACCTAAGATTTCTACAAATTTCCTGGAAATTCATGTTACACTACTCCAGATGGTACAGAAAAACAATGGTTTTTTTTGTGGCTGACAAGAATTTAGTCACTATGGAAATTAGTAATGTTTACACACTATTAATATTTTATGAATACAGTAATCAATATTCCAAATTACTTTTTAACTTCATGGAACATTTTTTTTGACGACTAAATAAATGTTCACATCATATTTTCCAGTATTTTTGGCAACCTGAAATAAATTTCAGATTTCTAGTGACATGTTTTAATAGAATTTCTGGTGAAACATATCACCAAAAAGTGTTTCAAGAAAATCAAAAAAAAAAAAAAACAAAAAAAAGAAAATTTAGAGCTAAATAATACTTTAAAATTTTAATTACCACAAATCTATCGACACTGCAGAGAAGACTGTACAATTGTCCATTAATAACAATTATTTTAAATAATCAAAACATTTAGAAAAATAATTTAAAATACTTTTATTTTAATTTAGCAAAACTAATTTTAATAATTTTAAAGAATCACCTTTTCTATTCATAGCTACTGAGATAAAATACAAATGAACAATAAAATACATTAGAAACTATATATACAACTCTAAATAAATATACTTTTTTTTACAGAGAACATTATCAATGAGGAGCAAGACCTCTTGTAGAAAAACAATATTAATAATATTAAAAAAAAAGTTTAACAAATAAAAGCAGGTTAACATAGCAGTTAATTCAAATTATCATAAATAAATAAGTTAATTGCAAACAAGTAATAAACATCCTACGATAAAAATAAATTTATTTTTCACAAAAAATTTATTAATACTATATATATGTAATACATGACACATGTTAAGGTCTAGGATCGGTGCAGACAAACAACTATTAAACTGAAGCTGACCCTGTACAGTGATAACATGATAACTATCAAAGGTTACAAAATGTTGAAAAAATAAACGTTTTCAGATATAGTTTTCATCCCATTTCATGATAGACACCTTTGATAATGTTTTAAATCTATAACACATAAATATAACATAAAATCACTCTATACTTTCCTATTTTGTTTTAAAAAGGAAAACTTAGTTTCATTTATAATCTATTTATTTTGTTTTTGCACTTCAGATAAAAGGTTTTTATCTATTATCAAATGATTATATTTGATATACATGATTTTTTCACAACATACAACGTTTAACGTTTTAGTAAGACAATGAAATACTAAGTAACATTTTACAACAATCCAGATACCAAACTTAAAATAATATCCTATGTTACTTTATAGAACATTGTAGACGACTGTGTCATTAAACATCAAAGACTTTAGATGATACAAAGCAATGGCTAACTTTCTAAATAATTGAAGATATGCTTTCTTTAATTCTGTGTTAAGACCACGAGCCAGTCTTTCCTTAGTGCCATTACAAATTTTGCTAACGAGTAAACAAAATATTTATTAAAATTAATTACAGCAGTATTTCATTTTCTGTTTCAACATAGATATTCCTTGAGTACTTCTGCAAAGATATCTGCTTCTTCAAATTGAACTGTTTTAAAATAATTAAAAATATAATTAATATTTTAAAACTGCAGACAGTACTTTACAGTATCAGTAGAAGAAATAAAAACTATTCTGCTATGCTGGTAGATAATGAAACTATTATTCTGGTGCTATTATGAATTTTTAATAATTTCAATTTATTATTTCCAGAATCAGTAGTTATCTTTAAATTTTGCTTGTTCATAAAACTGTGATTATTAATGCAGATTCTGGTGGCGGAATGGCAGTGTCTCAGACTTCCACCCAGAAGGTTCTGAGTTAAAATCCCAGTCAGACAAGGCATTTTTCAAACACTAAAGAATTTTCACACTATATACCTACACATAACTGTCAAACCATAAAAAGTTTCATCAAAAAAAAAAATTTAATATAAAAAATAAGTAAACCGAACACCTAATTTATTTTTAAATGTGGTACCAACAGATTAAAACAGCAGCAGAATAATTCATTTTATTCCAGTAACTGTGACAGTAAACATCAACTTAAACAACTTAAAAATTTGAATAACTTTCAATTTTAATTAATTCATTATAAAAAATTCATTTTGAAGAAACTGAGATCACACCTGAAGTACTCAACAGAAAAAGAAGTTAATGAGAATTTATTAATGTATGGTATCCTGCAGCTAGGATGCAGTTTGTGAAAACTATTCATTAAAATAAACATTTTTTTCAGATAGTATATATTATTTTTTGTAGATTATGTTACAATGGGTAAGTGCAAGTAAGTGTAAAACTGGGTAAGATAAAAAAGGAATCTCAAAAATTTAAATATCTATAATATAGGAACTTATTAATAAAAAGCACCACAATGAGAAATAGTCACAAGTCTATCAACATTTAAAAATAATGGTAAAGTAAATTGCTGATCTCGGTGGCAAAGTGGAAGCGACTCAGCCTTTCAACCGAAGTTCCCCAGGTTCAAATCCCAGTCTGGAATTATTGCATTTTCATATGCTACAAAATTCTATTTCCTTATTTCTACATAAAAGCTTCAAAGCTTCAGTAATGAGTTCATAAAAACAAAAAAAAATAAAAATATTCAATATATATACACACACATACTACCACACATGGATATACTATATACTATCCATATATATATATATAAATGGAATATTTTATTTTTGACTACATATTTTTATATCATGTTGACAATTTTATGTTTGAGTTTCATGTGCAATTTTCTTATTAATTGACGATAAGAGAAACCCTCGAAAGCACTAAGCATTAAATGAAAAAACAATAAGCATAAGGTAAGAGGTATTATTGAATTTTGTACTGTTAGTGGAAAATTGAGTTATACTTTTGTCTTGGACATAATTAGAACAGAGGTGAATATGAACAGATACAATAACAAGAAAAGAGAACTGATTTTGCTAAGTTAATTATATATTTAAAATAAATGCAAAATAATTTTAAGGTGTTAATTAAATTATTTGAATATATACTACTCATACATAAGGATACAGAAATTCAAGAGTTCTTTCTTTTTTATAGAGTTCTTTCTTTTTTATAAACTGTTTACACAGAATAATATAGTTCTGTAAAAAAAAAAAAGCCATTTAATTAATTTTTAAATAAATTGTTGCAAAGATCCTTTAAATGCAAACCTTTACGGTGGAATGGTAAAAAATGGTGAAAACCTTTTGGTGGAATGGTAAAACCTTTACGGTGGAATGGTGTCTGCCTTTATTTTGGATATTTTTATGTTTAAACCCAGACCAGGAATGATATTTTTTATTGCAATATCTAACGGTGGTCCCGGAGGTTAAACATAAATGAAAAAAAACGTTTGAAAGTGGCTGGATGAGTGTGATGCACAAAGAGGAAGCATGATGGCATTAACCTCCACCACAGATGAGAAGAATCAGCAAGCTTGTGAGATGTTTCTAGTGAATTAGGCGAGTTGCCATCGATGAGGTGGCATCTACTTTGTACATCGATACATGAAAAGCTCAGTTTTCATCAAGTCTGTGCACAATGGGTACCAAAACTGCCCACCCAAATATAACTTGTCATGCCATTCAAACAATAGAAAAGTTGAATTTTGAGATACTGGAATACCCTCCCTACAACCCAGATCTTCCTCCATCAGATTTCCATCAATTTGGGCTGGTCAAGGATGCTTTGCATTTTAGAATATTGCAAAATTTTATAAACATTAATAAAAAAGAAGAAAAATGGGCTAAAAAATAATGTTTTTAATAAGAAAAAGTCACATTTTGCCTCTTCTTTCAATTTAGCCCAATTAGACCCAGAAATCCCTGTATGCTCAAAAGTTATGGATACTTCCAAGTTTCTGTGCAAAATAAAATTAACTTAATTTTATTTAAGCTTAAGTTTATTTTAATTTTAAATTAAGTTTACTTTACAATAAAAAATTAACCACATCCACTTTTTGGACATCATTACAGCAATTTTACCCCAAAATTTGAAGTGTTTTGAGAAAAAATAAAAAAGTTACCAAGTCTCAAAAGTCAGGCCCATATTTTCATGTTTTTGCACATTTTGGGTACTGCACACAACCTATTATGGAATCATTATGTACAATGTCTCAATTTATAAGTTAAGCGATTGCCTAACTTTTTCCTCTGAAAGCTTTTTCTTAAGTTATTTCTGGCCAAGCTATATGCAATTTTTACGAGTCACTTGGATCATTTTTCAATTTTCCCTCTTCCAAAACCTGATTCATGTTACTTTTTTGTTTTTTTGTTTCATTGGTTACATCATGACACCAAGTTACAGTGGTACGAATTTTTCTGAAATCAATGATTAATGCGAAAGCCTGGTCTATAATACAAATTGTATAATACCACTTCCAGAACTTTATAACATACCAATACATCTTTATTTTTACAAATTGGTGATCAATAAATGCATTTTAACTTGTATCTCAACACATGTATAACACAGCATAAAATGTATTATAAAAACCTCTTTCTGTAATATATTATTAATAAATTATCTTTTTATGGAGCTCATATTTTTTCCTACTTTTTACCCAAATTTTTCTCATGAACAACTTCTCTTCCTTTGAGAGAACGTTGTACAATTTAATTAAAATAAAACTAATAAATACATAACTTAAAATTACAGTATGATCATGCAAAGTCAATGTTACAAACCAAGTAAACTCAGTTTACCATACTCAAATACAGTAAAATTAAAAACAAGCGTTATACTTAAGTTTACACTAAAGGTTGATATCAACTAAACTTGTAAGTAACACATTTGTATTATGTTAATTATAACATACAACTGAGAAAGGAAATTAACTTGCTGAACACAAATGGATAAAAAAGGAATAATCATCAGCACCACAAAAAGATAAAACATTTTTATTCTCTATTAAAAATATTATTAAATTTGTAAAATATCAACAAAAGAATTGTCCTTTTGGTAGTTAATTGCTTATTATTGATAACAATATTGGCTATATACATTGGCTTTTTCCCTCATAACAATTTCAAAGAGAAGCTTTCATTTTGAAACAAATTTACTTTGAATTTTATGGATTCTGAATTTCAACAAAATAATTATTTTAAATTAATAATGTACCAAATTTAAATAAATAATTTGGTGTGCATGATTTTTTTTAAAGAGTTTATTGCAAATTATAATGATATTGTGTAAATTTTTTTTAAAAATTGCCTACAAAATTAAAAATATTATTGCTCAAGTTTAGAGTTGTAAGGTTTTATATTGGCTTAGCAATCATACTGCATTCAACCACACTAATTTTCAAAACATGAACTATCTATTAAGCTAACAACTACTTTAATAAAGTTTAAAAGAAAACCACTAACAACAAATATTTTCCATTAAAACTTGGAATTAAATCATCAAGAGATTTTGAACTGATAGTTTCCAATTTAACAAATTTATAAATACATATTAACGTCTGGATAAAATAACAGAAAAACCTTTTGTTAATAATAAAAAAATTTGACACATACACACAAAAATAAATACAATCTTAAATACCAACATTTTTAAAAATGTAATAAATAAACACTAGAGTACAACTGAAATAGCTTATTAACCTTATGGAAAATATATTTCAATATATAATTAGCATGCTACCTAATCATTTAAGTTATTTTAACAACAAAAACATTCTATTTCTCATATCTCAAGTCTTATTATTTATTGGCATATCACATTGTCATGAACTTCTTTATACTGGTGTGACAATCAAAACAGTTTTAAAGAATATTATTTTATTGATAATTAACCCATTGGCTTTACAATCTCTCTATGAACAAAAATGTCATGCTGCACTTTATCAGAATGAATAAACTCAAATTAATTTCTACAATTCCTTCACTATTGCCTCTACTTAATAAAAAAAAATAAATAAAAAAAAAACAAAAAAAAAAAAAAAAAACAAATATATACTGACAGAACTTATTTGAGATTTGAGATACCTTGAGGTCATAAAGTTGCAGTTTTACTGTTTAGAACATTAATTACCAACACAATAAGTTTTAATTTGATAAATATTAAATTAACAATTTTAATTTCAATAAGTTTCTTAAATAATTTAAAATGAAATTATGTTTATACAAAAGAACTTCTTAATCAATCAAATTATTCATATACAAATGAATCTTCAAAAATCACTTCAATTGTTACAAAAGATCATCTACTCGTGTTGCACAAGTATTCTAGACAACTTATTGCACCAGTATTCTGATTAAAATTCAGTAACATAATAAATGATTTCTATTTATTAGCTGTTAACTAAATAGATTATGTTAATCATATATCTAAAACTAGATTACTAAATAACTTGCAGAATGTCTGCTACAAGACCATACAGTACATTTTTTTTTTGTCGCATTCAGAAATTTACATTATTTTTAGACAGATTAATAATAAATGTACCTCCTGAGCAGATTTTTTTTATTTCTAATTCAAGGTAACCTTAAAATACAAATATATATTCACTTTTATAATACATCCCAACACCTTACACAAATGTTACACATACATGCATGTGTGGACATGCATAAAATTGTAGGATCAAGTTTACTGTTCAATAAACATGGTTGATGCACATTTTCTCCTGCCCTAGAGTAACTTTTACTATAATTAAATCAATATATCTAAATATATGATTGGTAAATACAATTAGATATACACTAATACTTTTTTCCTTTTCAAACATAAAAACATACAACTACTCAATTTTTCAAAACTAAATCTAGTATACAACCTCTCACAAATACTCTACCTATCATGAAAAATTGTATTATACAAAGTACCAGGCGATTCAAAAAGGACTTCACAACTTTAAAAGCATATAAAAATTTATTTAGATAACTTAGAGATTCAGTTAAGATCTCATTTTATAGTAAAACTCATCAAGTTTTGATTCACATAGTTTATTAGTACCAAATTTAGCCACCATTGCTATCACCAGTGTTATTAAAAATGGATGCATTTACTGGTGTGGAACATGCTCACTGTATGTTTTGGTTTCATGATTTCCAGTCAGTAACTGCAGTTCAATGTAATTTTCTTAGAGTATGATAGAGCCTCCTAGTAGCCATACAATTTACTCTTGGCACCAAACCTTCATTGAGACAGGTTGTTCTGTTAAACATACAAAATCATCAGGACACCTACGTGAAGCTACTGTGGAGCAACTCAAGAGAAAAAGCTTTGCACGTAGTTCAAAGAAATCAACTCGAAGTCAATCACGTGAAACTGGCATTTGGACAAATGAAACTGACAAATGACTGTTTGGTGTAGTAATAGTATTACCTAAAGAATTCCAAAGTCAAACAAATTAACAATGTGTTAATGGCATAAAATCATGAATAAAACTGACCAACGATGATTTTGTTAAATGAGAGTGAAAAACTGATCTTATAATATTTTTCATGTTGATTTCAAATATGAAATCAGAATTCTTCTATCAGGTTTAGTTTTTTTGTAACTACTACTCTTATTTACTCCATAAGCATAGCATTTTGTGAACGTATTTAATTACACTACTTCTAAATAGCTTTTATATATTTATTTATTTATTACAGTCCCTTAATTGTTGTCACATTGATTTGTTAGACATTAGTCATCATGTTTATTATTTATAAAGTAATTAAATGAACAAGAATGTGACTCATTCTTCCTATTTTCATCTTACTTTAAAAATATCATCCACTTATTAGTTATTTCTGTCATTATATTTACTTATAAACTATCGTGCAGACTAGAGAAATATTTTTAATTCTCATTCAAGTGTGAGTTCTTGAGTGTGTAACACTGAGTTTTGTAGCTGGCTTTCATATTTGCGGGTATATATTGTTCAGTAAAGTGAGTATATGTTTATTAAATTAGTGTGTTTATAAAGTGTTTCTTTTTAAACAATATTAGTTGTTGTAATGTATTAACAATGCCTCGCAGTTGCATTAATCATCCAAACAATTTCTGCTACCATCTGCTACCATTGTGGTGAAGTAACGTTGAAGTCTCAGAAAAGAATATAACTCCACTGACAAAAAAGTCAGATGAACTGTATTTTGGATGTAAATTAAGTGATCAGGACAAATATTGGGCTCATATTTGCTGTGCTTCTTGTGGTTAAGATTGTTGACAGGTTGGCTAAATGGATCTTATCACATGCCATTTGCAATTCCAGTGGTTTGGAGAGAACTGAAAGATCACACACAGACTGTTATTTTTGTGTAATAAAGATATCTAGGATAACAGCTAAAACTAGACGTACGTTAAATAACTTAACCCTGTGCCATTCGGCCAGTGTCACATAGCCAAGAGCTTCCAATTCCAATACCACCACAAAACATGGAACTTAGATGAAAATAAAAATATCAAATCTTGTGCTACTTTATCAGGCGACAAAGAAAGAGATCAAACTTTTTAGAAAATAGATACACTGAATCCCATTTAAATAGTTAGTCATAATTAAATGACCTGGTTAGTGAACTAAATTTATTAAAGAATCAAGCAGAAATACTGGCATCAAGACTGAAAGGATGGTATCTTTTACAACCAATCACTAAAATAAATTCCATGACAAGACAGTCAAAATTTGAACATTTCTTCTCTCAGTACGAAAACTTAGCATACTGTAATCACATGGACTCTTTACTGGAAGCTCTGGGACATATGCGCCAACCTGACGAATGGTGACTTATTGACTTGTAAAAGCTTAGTTTGAAAGCTGTTCTACTTCACATTGGAAACAGCTGTTCACATGAAGCAATCTTTATGAAAATATAAAACTTGTATTGAGCAGGATTCAATATGAGAAATATTTATGGCACATTTGTAGAGATTTGAAAGCAATAGCGCTTTTACTTAGACTGCAACTTAGATACACTACGTTTTGTTGCTTTTTGTGAGAGTGGGACGACAGGGATAGGAAAACCATTACATTAAAGAGCAGTGGCCAAAGAGAGAGGTACTGACTATAGGAGAGAAGAATGTTGTTAGTCAGGCATTAGTAAACCCAGGTAAAGTTTCTTCTGCCACTAGATATTAGGCTAGGTTTATTCAAAAATGTTGATTAAAGCAATGGTGCAGGATTTCAGTTTAAAAAAAATAAATTCCCTAATATAAGCAATAAAATGAAGGAAGATATATTTGTTGGACCACAAATAAGAAAACTAATGAGTGATCCGGCATTTGAAGAATATATGAATGTCTTGGAGGTTGCTGCATGGAAGTCATTTCATAACGTGGTAAAGAACTTCCTCGGAAACCATAAGGCCAGTAACTAGAGAGAACTTGAGAGTGAACTTCTTCAAAACTATAAAGAACTTGGATATAAAATGTCACTCAAAATCCATTTCTTACATTCACATTTAGATTTTTTCTCAAACAATCTCAGAACTATCAGTGATGAACATAAACACTTTCACCAGGAGATATCTACAATGGAAACACACAATACCAGGGAAAATGGAACCCAAAAATGTTAGCTGACTACTGTTGGAATCTAAAGAGGGATCTACCTACAGCAAATTACAGCAGAAAATCCAAAAGAAAATAGATTTTAGGTAAGTACAAAGTGCATGAAATATATTGTCATATTACGTTCACCATACATTGTCTCAAAAAAAATTTCAATTTCAAAAAATTGAGCCTGATAGAAAAAATTGATGAACATACATGAAATCAGCATAAAAAATACTATAAGAATCAGCTATTCACTCTTATTTAACAAACAAAAAATTTAATTTAGTTAACCAGTGTAATCAATAAATATGTGTCTTAATACTGGTTACTTACTGGTTACTGGTTTCTTAATACAACTGGTTACAATATACCTGGAATATTTAAGGAAGTATGAAATTAAAAATAACAGATCGCCAAAGTTAAAAAACTTCAAACCTCAGTGAAATAATTTGACTATTACTAATATTTCGAGGGTCATACATTAAGGGCATAGGTTTTTTGCACCATTGACTAAAGTCTTGTATATTAGAGACCATATTACCATATTTAATTAATTATAAATCTAAAAAAAATTGCATACCTAGATTCAATTGAGATTAGTTACTATCTACATTCTTTAGTCATTATTCACTTCAATTATGAAACTAATTTATATATTTTTTTTTTTTAATGAACATAATTAAATTTACTATGTAAAGAAATAAAATAATTATAAATGTATTTTACAATTTAGAGTTCATAATTTTTTTGTTGTAAGTAGTGAACAAAAGTTTTTGTTTAAAATATTTTTAATCCAAAAACAATTAATTTTAATTGTATAAAAAAACACAATAAAAAAAACAATTTTTTTATCAATTTATTTGAACTGAGTTTCTTGCAAAGATTCTAAACTGGAAAGCTGATTTTTTAAAGACTATATAATACTGAAAAACAAAAAATTATTTTTAACAAACCCCCTAACTATACTGTTAAACTGATTAAGTTATGATCACATCTTACAATCCTTTCTTTATATATAAATTAGGCAGTGTACAAAACAGCACCAACAAACTTCAGAAATACATTATAAAAATACTACATAAAGCCACTTTTAGCAGTGCAATTACATTGTGAATAATTTAAACACATAGACTCAGGGAAAATCAATAGCATTTGGCTTAGTATTGGCTTCACATCAAATTCTAAAAACAAGTCACTTACTGGATGGTTTTCTATAAATAACATAAATAATGAACTACAATACAAAATACTGGATATAATCACGGAAGTTTTCTTCCTCATATGCACTATAATATCATTGACTTTTAAATAATAGATATTTAACTTTTGTTATTCATTCCTACATATACGTAGAAAGGAAGATAAATGTAACAACAATTCTGGCCATTAACCACTAATAAATACAAATAGTACACAGTGAAACTCCACTCAATACATACTGTTTAATGGGACCCAAAAAATAAATGTTCAGCTCCTGTTGTCATTTTATCCAAACTTTATATATTTCTATTTCTAGGATGTTACTTCCTCAGATTTTCCAGGTATTGCAGCTGTAAGGAATGCAGAGTATCACCTAGAACTCCTTACATATTCTTAAAAATATGTAGACATCTTTCTAGATCATGATTCTTAACTTATTTATTTATTGTTGTTTTGTCACTCAACAAGGATTCACTATAATAGGTGAACTAAACAATATTCTTGCTTACTTAAGACATACCATTATGGAATTAGCATTTAATAGAGTATAATAAAATAAAGTGTTGAATTTTATTTTCTTTACTTCTGCTTCAAAAATCTATCCTGCCCTTACCAACCATTACAAAACTTTCATTTTAACCACAATTATAATTACAGAAGTCAGTTACTGGTTTTCTCCATTAAACTCATTTGCCCACTCCGAGCACAATTTGTTTTTTAATTAAACTATAAGCACTTTATAAATTAACAAAAAAAACCACCTCCCCATTAAAAGAACATAAGAAAATAGAACATAATAATTAAAACCTATTGTTAAAAAGCAATATAGACTATTTTGATAAAAAAAAAAAAAGAAAGAGCTTGACTGATAATTCATGAAGAAAAAAAAGATTTTGTTTAATGTAATTAACATATTTCAATATCACACAACTCAATAACCATTGTAATGACAATTGAATTTAATTTGATTTTGGTCATAACATTAAATCATCATATAATTAATTAGTATGGACATGGGATGTCGTAAAAACGTTTAATTCAACAGTTAAGGAGAAAAAAAAAAATAATAAAAAAAAAAATATATATATATATATATATATACACAATTACTTTACTGAAATTTATCTTTTTAAGAATTATTGTTTTGTATTATCAAAACAAAATAACAACCTTACAAACAATACATAAGGCAGAAAAGAGTGAAAAAATATTCATAAAGTATTTGTACACTTATAATATCACTGAAAACATTACTAAAACTTACAATGAAGATGTTTAAACCAGCATACAAACCTAACAACGTAATAAAATACTTTTAAAAAATAAATAAAATAAACAATCTGTGTAAAATTTATAAAATTAAATGTAATGATTGTGTTGCTACCTAAACAGGAAAAACAAATAAATCCTTCAAAAATTACATTTCTTGAACATTACAGAAATTACAAAAATAATAAATTAGGTTTATCTAATATGGCAGATCATTTAATAAATAATAAATATTCTATTTGATATTAGCACAAATTTAAAAATATTAGAAATTTATAAAGATGACATAAAATTAAGTATATTACAAAAATATTATATATATATTAATAAAAACAAAATTTAAATTTGATAAACCATCACACAGACAGTGTTTGAAGGAAACGTTCTTATAAAATCTGCAGCACATAGCAGCACTCGCTTAAATTAATACACAGTTATCATTACTTTAGTATTTTTATTAAGCAATAATAAATTATTATTATTATTTAGTCATTATTATTATTATTATTATTTCAATCATGACAGGATGTGGGATTCCATGAAAGTACTTTCATAAAAAATTAAGGTAAGACATATCTTATCTCAATATTCTGTACTAGGTAGTTTAATAGCATTTAAATATAATATATCTAAAACTATCAATACAATATTATTATAATTCTACATAAAACTTCATATAATCATGTGATTAAAAAGTAAACAAAAAATTACAAAGTTCAGATCAATACTGGATTTCGAAGGATTTATCATTCTGTGTTAATAATAATAACAGTGAAGAGCTATCACAGTTTATGATTTCATATTACCCCAGACAAAAAAAAAACCACTAACAGAAAAACAATCATTAAGAGGAAGTTATTAAACGAGTAAAATTCTTTGTGGTGTTCCACTAAAATACAATGACAATTCTTACCAAAGTTTTCTAAGCATTCATCAATTCCCTCACTAGAATAGAAAAATTATAACTTAACATAAATTGCATTTCAGTAACACATATTTATAGAAGTTATTAAATTAAAATAACAGTTACACATTTTCTCACTATTACTTATTCTGATATTGCATAGTAAAATAATGAATTGAACAGAAATTCTTAGTTTTGGATTTTTGAGGGAAATCGTAAACATCATTAAAATGTTAAATCAAATCGTTAACAATCAAGAACATTGAAACTTACATAACTTAAAATTAAAGAATTACTGCTTACTTAATAAAAATACTTCCCTCACATTTATCAAATAAGACCAACAAACACATAATTTTTGTTTAAGTAATAATAAAACTTGTCAAATTTTTACTTATACTCAAAACTGTAAATATAGTAAAAACAGACTTTTAACAAGGAACTAATTAGGAGCGCAATGAAAGTTGAAAATTGTTTATTTTGTTAAGTAATTCACGAAACTGAAGTCTTTAAGTGCCAGAAATGAATGGTTTTTTATTTTTATTAAGGATTGAAAAGTAAAAAAAAATGGATTTTTTATGAACTCAATAACTGTAAATCTTAAATAATCCTTAATTCTTTTTTCTTAAAACTACATCAAATTCTCAACATCTATGATCAAAAAGAATTATCTGTGAAATATCCTATGAATTTATCTCCTTAACACTTTGAAAAGAATCAGCTCATCACTCATTTTTCAGAAATAACTTCTTAAAAACCTCAGATCAAAAAATGTTTTGTATAAAAGTTTTAGGACTTTAATTCTTGACAGGTTATTTTATAACAGATCAAAGAGTTTGACTCCATGAAAAATGAAGGATGGACAAAAATCAAAAAGTTATTTATTTTCCATGGTAAATAACCTTTAATTGAATTACAACCTTTTTTTTCTAGGATTTTGAATGATATAAAACTTTTTTTTAATTTTGTGCATGCGTTACTTTAAAAATTCAATTTTTGATTTTTGAATATTGAATATTACCTTTTTCAATATTTTTATTAATTTTGTATGTTTCAAAAGACAAGTAAAATAAATACACAATTTTGTTAAAGTTAGATTCCTACTCCTGAAAACTATATTGGATTTATCCAATTAAAGTAAACACAAGAAGGTTTTTGCCACTGTGTTTATTTAGAATAAACACAAATTATGTAATACAAAAATGTATGTCAAGCACTGGAAATGCATAAATTTTGGTTGTATGAATCTAACAAAAAGAAACCAAATTATAATATTATAAGCAAGAATTTATGGTCCTATACATTTTATTTGAAACATTTTTTAACATAGTTAAAAAATGTTATTTGACGGTTAAAAATTTATTTGCAAAAAAATGAACGTGAAGATGTGACTATTTCAAAGGGTTTAAAAGTTGCTTATACTTCTAACGGATAGGCTACATAACTCTGTCAATTCTGTTCGTAGAAAATTACTCCAAAAAAAAAAGGTTTTGTTGGGAATTTGATCTTTTTTTTATCAGAAAGATATACACAGATTACCTAAGATTTACGGCATTTTTTGTTGCTAACAAAAAAAAGCTATTTTCTAACCCTTCAACCTTATATATATATATATATATATGTAAACACCCTACCTGGTACTCAGGACTCTCAGTTTTTTAAATTACATTAAACATTTTCACAAAAGTTTCATTGCGTAGTTCCTTATTACATCACGATTTTATCCTAATTTTACCCTACCATAGAAACTTCCAAATACCAAATAATGGAAAAATAACAAATGACCTTGTCTAAAACTCATATGATCTTCTAACTCGGCTCTATAAAATTAATTATAATTAAAATTATAAAAGATTAATTGCATGTAGAAATGTGCACTTCATCCACTTGATCAACCATCAACTAATCAAGCATGCATTTGGAATTATAATTAAACTAACATAAAATTATACCTTGAAACTTTTTTCTATACAATATTTTTACATACATATTTTAAGATATTTAATCCAACCTGTAATCTAAAACATCTCTGACAGTTAGATAAAAACTATATTTAACTACAAAATTAAATGTAATTTTATCAATAAATAAAATACGACTTGATAATCAATATAAAATTAATTATTACACAAGTAAATCCAAATTACACAAATGTAAACTACAAAATAATGAATATAAAATTATTAATCACCAATGAATATAAAACTTTTATATCACCATTTCCAATTTTAACTGCTGAATAGTATCCATTTTCATCAGCTAAATGGTTTACTAACATAATTAACAACTAATTATAACTATTCAGCCAATATCATATACATGATTAAATTTAGATATAGTGGCAGGCAACGTGTTAAATATAATAAATAAAAAGATAATTGAAACCCTAATTAAAAGATGTCTGTAAGTAAAAAAACACAATTAAATAATAAACAAAAAATTTATTAATAAAAACTTTATTTCAAATTTGTTTATTTATCCTTTGCATTGCACTGTTTAGTTGTTCTTTCCTTTATCATGAGCACAAAAATTTATAAGTAATTATGATTTGTTAATTTTTATAAATAACTGAATTTATTTAAGGTAATAACTTAAAACTTGTATTTAATAATCTCTCTTTCTAATAAACCAATATATTTAAAAATTCTATGCAACATGATGTTTGTCATTTGCAAATGAAAATTTGTTTTTTATTTACTTTTTTATCTATCCTAACATATATACATATCCTACATACAGAAGAAATAACAATCATATTGAAGAATTACAGATACAGTCTTGCGTATCTGTAACTGTCTTGGGCGTGATATGTAATAAAATTGACATAAAAGCATTATGTTCATAATGCTGTAAAGAGCATGAATCGTTAATTAAACTAACAAGTCACAACCTTAGGTGCAGCTCAATCTAAGTACGCTGCAAATTTCATCTGCTGAATATCAACTCATTACTTATATATCAATAAGAGATAATTTTATAAAACAGAAAACATATTTATTCCACTGTTTTTTGGAATACATTTTCCCAAGGCCATAACTTTTTAATGTATCTTTAACCATAACCTTTTACTCTAGCAATGTTTCTCTGAATACAAAGTCACATTTCTAATATCATAATAATAATTTCCCTTATGCTAGCTTTGCTTTTTCAACACTGTTAATCTTTTTTAAGTAACAATTTGTGCCTAATCTTTGAAGCAACTACTGAAAGTTTTTACACCAGATTTTTAAAATGCAACTAAAAATGTTGACACTATTTATTTATTTATCTCTACTTTCAGAAGTTTTGAAGCACAAAAATAGTTGTCATACCATGTTTTTTTTTAATTGTTACGTCTCAATAGAATACTTTCAAAGAATACAATAATTGATAAATTTCAATTATTATTATGTTTTGAAAATGTTAATCTAACACCTGTTAATGACAAAATCTAACCTCAATTTTATGTAATTAATGGGTTGTCAAAAATTGCATTTATTACATCATATTAACAAAAATGTGTGAAAAATCATTAAGACAAAGTGATGTATTTATAACATGTGAATTTAGATAGTAAAGCTGTTTTCAGAAATTCAGATTTTTAAACAAAATTCTCTTTTTACTTCTGAATGTATTTTACATATTTATCAAATAAAAGTAACAAATAAACCAATTAAAATAAAAATAAATATACCATAGAATTAGACATGAAACTACGTAATCTCACCAGTAAATAGTTTTTTTTTTCCCATAAGACGTCAGTCCTTCTAACAGCTTTCACCACAGTACTTTTCCAAAATTATAAATTGCATTTTACTTCTTACTTACTCAAACATTCTGAAATTTTAGTTAATAACCACAACCTTATTACTTCACTTTTTTTATACAACTCCTAGCTACAATTTTTCAATCCCATTTTAAAAACAGATTATTGTTTTACACTTTTTTTTCATATATTAATTTTCTTCAATTAAGACAGTCAAGACACAGACATAACATTTACATAATTATTATTATTAAAGAGATTACCTTCAAAATGATTTATGTTTATATCCTACATAACCAAAGCTAGTCAAAATCATCCTTAAAATTCACAAGCAGCAACGAACTTCACTATTGCTGCTTCCAGTACTAAATATATATGAATACCAAATTTACAATCAACACAGTAATCACAAGTCCTTAAAATCATCATTCTTTAAAATGAAGTAAAAGTTTAGAAATTATAAAGAAATTCAATAGTAAAAATTATTATTATATAATTAATATATTATTATACAATTTAAATTAACAAAAAAAAAAAAATAACAATAAACTTTCAATATTAATAAAAATATTTGTACAAATTACAATGTTAGCAATGAACCTCAGGCAGTTAATTTAAATTTTAAAGGAAACAGTCCAACTCACACAGTGATTTGCAGATCATTATACCATTATAAAAAGTCATTAAATTACTACAACATCCAAGTTTTATATTATTGATGAGGGCACCACATCTTCCTCAGATCCAGATCATGATAATAACTATTAGTTAGAAATACAATTCAACACCCTTAAATTTTTCCAGTACTGTCGGCAACTGGGGAGAGAATTTTCTGATAATTACATGTCACAAATCTAGTTATAGGACACTTATTCAGTGCTTTCTAGCTTTATACACAAGCTGACTGAAATACTAGAAGGATCATCAACCTTGAATAGACTACAGTATTAATAGACTATGGTGAAGTTTTTAGGGTGTAAAATATATGTTACGGTACATACAGTACACAGTATATGTAAGCATTTACAGCACACAATTCTTATTTTTAAGCTTTTTCTTATTTCCAACTTAATTTGATAAATTAAGACACTGCTTCTTTTTTTTTATATTTACTAAGTAATTTACTAAAAATAATTCCACACAATTAACCTAAAGAATATTATTACTAATATTATACTTCATTTTCTAAGTAAAAGAAGCAACAAAAATAAGAAAAAAGGCTTACAAAAAATCAGTACCCTAAAAATATCTGTCATCATTAGTGTTATAAACTCGCAGCATTTCTTTATCGATATTTTAACTATAATTTGTTATTTAAACAAATGTGTATAGAAGGCTCATCATCTTCACGGCCCTATTGGAAACATTTGTACCACTTGTAAACACTTGTTTTATTCATAGAAGAATCGCCAAAAGCAACATTCAAGATTTCCAATGCGGTGATACACTTTATTCCACTCTTAAAGCAAAATTTAATGTGAATTCCTTGTTCCATTTTTCCACAAGTTATAAACATATCAAAATAGTGTAACCTTTTCGACAGCCAACAATAAACTAAGTATCCAGTATGGCTACCAATGTAAACATATGTTAGGAACAAGTGTACAATACAACAAAAAAAAATTGTGACAATTGGACTTAAACAGCTTGGGAAATTTAAAAATTCCACACAGTTTTTTATCAAACCTCATAAAACAATATCAATGTTTTCTCACCTGATGTTCATCATAGCCTCCATTGTACCTAATGTTAGTATTTTTTTTTAATTTTTAAATATACATCCATATGTATATTATTGGAAGTAAGTACTTCTTACTTCCAATAATTATAATTTTAAAAATAAATAATTTTAAACAAAAAGCATGTTATATTTTATAACATGCAGATCTAAACATCAGATGTAATTATTCATAACTCTTTTTACTTTTAAATCCTCTTGATTAAACTTTTAAATAACCTTTGTCAACAACCTATTTTATAACAGAGATTTTATAAACATTATTAAACATGTAGGTGAATTTAACACCACAAAATGCAGTTACTTCAGCATATGCACACTAATTCAGCTTATTAGTATTCAAAAATTTAGTTTTTGTATTCAAGAAATAGACATTTTAAATTAATCTTTTTGAGATATATTATAATGGCACTTTATTCAATTTGGGGGTATATTTTTTATTCAACTTTTTAATTATTTACTTATATTTTTTTAAAAACTTTAAATTTCAACTGTAGATTAACAGAACGGAAATAATAGAAAAATATTTTTGTACAATTAATTAAATTATGAAATTTTTAAGGTGGTTAAAACAAATTTGTGAACTAATTTATAAGGCTCAACTCCCACCTAAAGATTAGCTTTTGATTGAAGAAATATGCAACTTGCAGCAAGCAGTTTGTAGTCTATTGTATTTATTGAAACGTGGTAAATATGAATTTGTAAACATATAACAGTTAATTTAAAAAAAAAAAATTAAATATAAATCACTAAAATAGCTTAATGCTTAAGTTTTCATAACTCTGAACAAAAACTATTGTATTAACCTACATCAGCAAGAGTGATAAAAAAATGCCAAAAAATTTAACTTCTAGAAACTTCTTCAGCAACAGAAAAACAAGAAGGCACTTTCTGATAATCTAATTGCAAAATGGTAAACAATTTCAAGAGATTAGTGCATAATCACTATTAGTTGAAACAATAATTTAGGTAAAAAATAATTTTCAGCTGAATTTAAACAAAATTTCAATCTAGCTTTCAAACTTCAAGCCTCTTTTTAATAGTAATATATTGTGTAAAAAAAAGAAGTAATATAATTACGCTGACAGGAAAATCTATCAACAATAACTGATCTCAAGTAATTTTCAATTTAACCTATGCATTTTTGATATAGAATAATCAGATAAATGCACTCAACATATAAAGATTATAGAAGCCTGGTTACATAACTTATAAGCCTTTTGAGAAGTTACAACAGAACTGGACTTCAGTAATCATGATAACTTACGTATAAATTATATTTAAAAATTATTATTCTAAACTTTCAGCTACCTGAACATACAAATGTTCTATTTAAGTACAGTTACCAAGATATTAAATAAAATCGCGAGTAGCAATTGTATTTAAGATAAAACACAATAACAACTAACAATATTCAATTCTGTTACACTCATGTAAATTAAAATATATGTAGTAAAAATACCAAATTACAAAAGAAAAGTAAATATAGATGTAATATTCATTCATTTATACTAAAAAAAACTTCAGGCTGAACGACCAATTGCTGTTGATCCTATTTTTTTCTTAAAAGTAGAAATGAATTTTCTCAGTAAGAAAAACTGTCAGCTAGAATTTGTGCCCAGAATCTTTCACTTTACAAATGAATATGCTACCACTTTGCTGAAGTGATAGCAACTTATGTTCCACTACATAAATTTTAAACAACTTTCTTAAAAACATTCAATTAAATCAAGAATTAAACATTAAATTATTAAGACAAAAAGCTTTAGAAAAGAGAACAAAAAATTAATCAAGAAAAATTCAACTTTACAATAGTGAAACTGGAAAAGATGACAAAGAAAATGTGAACTTATTACAAAAAAAATCCCGATAAAGATGGTTTTGAAAACTTAGTTGACAAACAAAACGATGATGAATTGACTCCTGTTGCCAATAACCAAACACCTACAGATTTACATTCTAATATTTTGTGGGCATCAATCAGTGTTGCCAAAGTTGAAAAATATCAAATTTACTTTCATTGGAATGGTTAAATTTATTTTTTATTTTTCTATGTAACCTGTTTGTAATTAGGATTTGTATAAAAAATTTATAGAATCTTGAATGAAATGAATAAATAATAAAAGTAACTGTTACGTATCTATAATTTTATGCATTTTTTATTTGTTTTGTGTAACAGTATTCTGTAGTTTGTTTCTGTACAATAATTATACTAAAAATGAAAGTGTTTGTTTTATGTCTAGATAGGTCATAACAGCAAATAAAAACATAAACAAGATTTGACTACTCATAATAATAATAATACTAATAATTATAAAAATATTAATAATAACAAGCAGATATATGTTAATAATAAAGAATAAGTTATATTGACGACCAAGAACTACTAAACGTGACTGACACATGTTCAATCACCAGTGCTGTGCTTCTCAATCACCAGCCCACAGATGCATCATATGCGTCATTTCATTATTTTATTTTAAACCAAGCAAATATTCTTTTTTTTACAAAAATATACTTACTACACATAAATAAATTAAATTATGATAAAAAATCTGTTGGGATTTTTTAATGATTTCAAGAAAATCAAATTGGCATTGAAAGTGTTAAAGACCTCAATCACCATTTATAGCTGCTCTTCTTGCATATTTTCCAAAGTTACAACGTAATTACTATGCTGTATGGAAATAGCAAATTAATAACAGGAATGTGTATGACTGAGATTTAATTGTTGTAAGATAAGACGATTTATAAATTACAATTTGAAAATGTATTCATTTCTTTAACATTGCAAAAAAAGAAAGGTTGCACAACAAACTGTAACTAATGTACTTTTTATTAGCATCTATCTACTTTCCTTATTAACCCCACTGTCCCAACTTTCCTACTCCGTGTGACTGTATACAAGTTAATGCAAAAACCGTGCCGTGCTTTCACTGTGCAGTGTACATATACGCTACGAACTGTACAGAGATTACACAGTGAGCAAAATATTGCTTACGGTTTTAAACAGCCTGTGTATGAGAGAGCATATGTTTATATAAAGTGAGATCCAATGACGGGGACTGTATGCTGCGCGTGCATCCCGCCCGCCTATATGATTGGTAACAAATATAGTTAAATTTCAAATTTTCAAAACTAAAGTTTTTTCAAATTTACTATTCAAGATGGCAGAAATATTAGTAAATTGGAATTTTAGTGCCTTTAAATCATTATTGTTTTCACTTTCATCTGTTGTAGGCTTTCATGTAATTTTGTAAAACTACACTTTTTTTACTTGTTTTTCAGTAAACTTAGTTTCTTAAAACCTCCTGGAAAGTAAGTTTAAGAGGCCAAATTGTTGTGTTTATTAATATACAGATTAAGACATTCTTTAAAAATATACAGTGCAGTGCTGCTTTTAATGACTAGCCAGTTATATATAATTACAATTTTCTGAGCACTTCTATTTTTTTGGTTGTTAGGTATTAGGTATTGTTTTGGTGTGTGAGCAGTTGTGTGTGTAATAATAGCTAAGAGTAGTAGATCTGGACTGTTTAATTAAATATTACTAAATTATAGAATAAAAGCGTCACTATTATTACAAAATGATTGTAAGAATCCTGTTACTGAATATTGATACTTATCTATACTCAGTAACAGCACATTTATATATCCATGGGTGTTCAATAAAGTGTATTTACTTTATTGAAGGAAAAAAGCTAAATAATTGAACTGCTCTAATCATCTCCCATGCCTAAAGTATTTAAATTATTTTTTCTTTCCTGTTTAACCTTTATGAGAAGATTAAACAAGTTGTGCAATTACTGTCTATTATTTAGGGAAAAGCACCAATATAAATGACCACCAATAAATGGTAGTGAGTATAGTACATTTTTTTTACATTGAATGAGATGTTTTTAAAAATATTTTTTTTAAAAATTGTTATAATAATTTAACAAAATAAAACCACATTTACAAGACTTATTTATTCAATTTTCCAATTAATATAATCAGATATAAACTAGACTAGTAATAATAATATACTATAGACAAATGAATACACCTTCGAATAAGGGAGAAAACCAAGCAACTTAAAATTCCTATAAAGCCTTTCTGCAGTCGTTCAAAAAGGTTTTAAAGCAAATTAACAACAGAAAATAATACATACACTCTTTCACGGTACAATATACACATAAAAAACAATCAATCAATAACCAAAGAAAAAAAATTTAACACAATTATTCTACATATTTAAATAATGAAATCTTAATTAAAATACAAATACATTAAACATAACCAATGAAATAAACAAAGATGTAATCAAAAACAACTATTTCTGAAATATATTAAAAATTATATCATTAATAATAATATTGAATTAATAAAAAAATTGCCAATTCCAACATTATAGAAAAACCAGTTTCCTCAATAATATAATACTTATTAGCACACAAATTAATTAAAGAAAATGAAGCGAGATGTAACAAAATTAAAGAAAAAAAAGTCAAACAAATTTTCAACAATCTTATAAATTATTTTAAAGCGATATTAACACTATTTGGTAACCCTATAAATTATAAAAATACAACAAATAAAAGTATTTTAAAAATAAACAGAATTTAAATGAAAAATTATCAAGTAATTTTGAATGAAATTATTATAAACTGACCTTCTTTGATCCACTCATCCAATTCATTTATAAGACGAGTAGCAGTTTCAGCTCGAGTTAATGGTTTCTTGTCAACCTCAATAGTGTCCGGCACAATAATTGAATTTTCAGAATTTGATCCTGCCAGCAAATAGTCACCAGTAGCGGTGAACCAGCTATCCGTGTCTAAATCTGGAAGAGGAGGCGGTGAAACCGGCTCCACCTTCCAAGACCAACCTTGTTGCACAGTTGTCATGGCTTCCATGTTGTGCATCACTGTTCAATATAAATGATTCAGAATATGCAAAATATGGTAGTGAAACCTTTTGCTCTTTTGTCGACTCAGCGACCAGCAGTAAATTTGAAAACGCCATTTTGGCTCTGTAACAAATAAAATACAAACAACATTACTTACAGTTTAGTGTATACAAACTGAAACTAATTACAAAATCTTACAATATAAATATGTTTAATCTGGAAATGGTAAAATATTATTAATATATAACAAAATAATAATTAAACTAGTTCACAAAAATTTCAGAATACAAAAAAAAATTTAATGCAATGCTGACGAATTTATTGGTCAGCAACAGCTGACTAATAAATTGTCCACTTCCAAAATTTTATAAGTAAATTACTTTTGTACATCCAAAAACTTCTCTCAAAATCTATTTTTATATTCTACATAACCATTTTATTTAAACCTTGATTAAATAAATAAAATGAAATATTTTTTACAATATAAAATAGCATATTTATTTACATTAATGAGAAATAAATGTGCAATAGAAATAAAAATATTTTTTTTTTAATTTTAAGGCAACGCATTCAAACAATGACCACTGTTAACACTGGAAGGTGACTCACCAACAATTTTCCACAGTTCCACAATGATTTTTAATTTCAAACTCTGCATTTTATTAAAAGCTCTTGACTAAAGAAAAATTTATTCCTCAATATTAGACAAAAGAAATTCGATTTAAAAAAAAAACAGTTTTCTTAAACTTTGGAAGTATATTGTTTGAAATATATAAAATTAAACAATCATTCCTCAACTTGTAATCCTTTAACTATATCACCAAATCACTATATACTATTTAAAAATATATAATTTTATCATCAAACAATAGCACACTACAAAATAATAAAGAAAACTGACATACTACAAAAAAAAAATTAATTGCATACTATATACATAATTAATATAGAAATAACTAACGTGCAGCATTATTTTTTTAGAGAACGAGCCACTCATATTTAATCACTAATTGACTTCTTGATAAAAACAAAAATAAATAAATAATCAATAAATTTTCAGTATATGTAATTTCTTCAAGTGATTGCTAAATTATGTAACAGATATGATGTAAACTGACCAGCTAAGAGTAATTTGGCACATCTACAATCTATTGAACGGCATTTAACAAGTATCTTCCTAGTGGTTATCAATAATATAATTTTGTATTTTTTTCCCTCAATTTAATTATAATTTTAATTTTCAACTTGCATCAGAAAAATAGATGGGATTAATTTTTCCCCACACAACCAATAAGTATAAAAAATTACAAGTATAGAAAGCATTACAAAAATATACCTTTATTATACCTAAAAAGCACTAAAACAATTTAATATATTTTTAATTTTCTGTAAATTGCTATTTCTGCATTGCTTTTAAGTCAATTTAGTTCATAAAAATCATTTTTTGAAAAAAAAAGATTACAGCAAAACAAATTTAACTTCAATTTACACAACTGTAAAATGTTATTTTACTAAAATCACCTTAAGTTTTATGCAATTCAAACCTTGCCTTTATCAAACTTCAGTGATCACCTGCCTGAATACTTTCTCTTAATAAAAAAAATTAGGTTTTCCACAGGCAAAATTAAAACAACACGCAAATAACTCCAACACAAATATATAAACTTATCATAATGATAACGAGGAAATGAACCACAAACCCAAACAAAAAAGTAAATAATAAAAATAACCCTAAAAAAAACAACTTATACAATCACCACCAAAAAAATCAAACAAGACAAAAATCTCATACACATCACATTTCTATACTCAGACAAAAAAATAATAAAGAAAAACTAAAAGATCTAAACTCAACATTAAATCCAGAAGCGCGTTAAAAACATTATTATTAAAACATTAAAAATCCAGAAATCTTCTAAAAACTACATAAAAATAAGGTTAATTAATTTTTAAATGAATGGAAGTCCAAAATGTTTACTCATTCTTATTATTAGAAATAAATTATATAATTTTAACAGCAATTATATTTTTTCATATAGTCTTCAAATATTTGACACTGTGAATGTATTTCACAAACTTCTTAATGTGAACATCTATACTCAATTTTTTATTTCATTAAACAGCTAGCATCCGTATTAATAGTACAATTACGTTGTACATTTCTGTTTGAAGTACAAAATAATTTTCTATTTTTGTGTTCTTTTCTAATTATTCTGCATATCTATGTGTCATTTTAGACACAAATATATAATTTCAACTTACTAGACCCTACAAATTTTCAAGTTAACTTAACAAATTTTTTAAATATTCCAATTTAGTAAGACAAAAATAGCAAGTACTAATTCAGTAAATTTATCTATAATTTTTTAATTTAATTTTTTTTTAATTCAATTTTGAAAATATATGTAAAAAGAATTACCTTTAAAAAATACCTTAATCAGCTAGTTAGTAAGGCTAAACAATAAACTGCCATTAGTAGAAAACGTTAAAAAAATTAGCCAAATAAATTTTTTTAAATGTTTAATTTTTTGTTTTAATTAATATATTCCTAATGTAATTAATATAACAAATAATAAAAAGAGATGGATTTACTTACAAAAGGAATGTTAACTAAATGGAATGGAGTGGTTACAAGTTAAGGAATTTTAAGGAATTAAGTATAAGACAGCTGATCTGCAGATTAATGTAGACAAATACATAGCAGCTGAGACAGACAAAAGAATACATCTGGGGCCGGATGTAAAAGTAAAAAAAGTCTTCTAGTTATTAACTTAATGCCGCACTCTTGGGAAGTTTTCATAAATCTAAATACATAACATTATTACTGTTTAAATAATGATGTACATATTACGATTTACAGAATCTATATAAATATGTGAAAGAATACAGAGATCAAGAAATAAAATAAAACTCATTTTACACTACTTTTTACATTTTATTTACAAATCAATAAGCAATAAGTATAATTTAATTATAATAAATTAGAATATTACAAATATTGCAATTTAAAAAATAAACAAATTTATCTTAACACATCAATAAAATTAATGAAAAACAAAACACAACCACTCACTCATGCACACACATACACTCACACATGTCTATGTACGTAACTACATGATTAGCATCTTTTTAAATTAACAGTTAAATTACCATTAAATTAAAGTAGCTAATGTAAATGGACTTATTTTTCAGATGTGTTAGTTCAGGGCTGATAAAAAATGTTTGTCTTGCACATCATTATTTTTATAAATTAAAAGCAAATAGCTTTTGGTTATGAATATACTCAAATAGGTAACTCTCGTTGACACAAAGTGAACTCCAACAAAACGTAACTGATCACTAGCAATAACTGATGCCACTAACAATAATCCTAATAACTGCAAAGATCAGATATATTCAATGTACATTTTTTGTAATTACAGAAAAATATTATTTCAAATGTTTGTAAATCATGAACTTGCTTATGTTATGAAGTAATAAACTCTCTAGGAAAATTTTCACTATGTTCAATTCGCTTTAAGAGCTATTCTGTTGTAAATAAACCAAGTGGCATTGTAATAAATTGCCTTGAAAATTATGTGTACAAATATAAAACTACAGTAAGTAATATAAGAATGATTTATTTTTTAATATTTTAATTTTGTGCTGACTGAATCAAGTTATTTATGAATTACATGGCAGCTATATTTAAAGTTATACTACCGTTGACAAAATTACAATAGGTGATAAAGTATTATAAATACTACTGAGGACTAACAGAGTTACCTGCTACTACATT
This sequence comes from Lycorma delicatula, assembly GCF_047948215.1. Lineage (NCBI taxonomy): Eukaryota > Metazoa > Arthropoda > Insecta > Hemiptera > Fulgoridae > Lycorma > Lycorma delicatula. Next base: position 92,743,063 of record NC_134460.1, read on the forward strand.
AACACTATCACACAGGCTGCAGTAAAATCTCACTACTACAAACAACAGCTAGGATAGCTCTACACAGTATAAATAACAAGTATAAATCTTGAACATAGTATAAATTACAAAGTAATATACATGAAATTAAAAAAATATGAAATACTTCAAATTTAAACATAACAGCAGGATTTCTAATATCAAATGCTAAACTCAGTCGAGCAAGATGAAACAAAAAAAATCTAGAGAAAATAATATATTGTATGTGGTCCTTGTACTTAGTGAATGAAGCTGATTTTTGTATATGGAAAGAAGCTGTAGACTGCTTGCTATCTAAAGAAACTGACAAGATATAAACTTGTAAAATTGGCATTTTCAGGAGGGGTCCTCCTGAAAAAAAAAAGGAATGAGCAAGCATAGATGGCTGGGCATCAACAAGCCAACAGCAATGTGAAATGTGAACAATAAGGACTGAAATGTGAACAATAAGGACAGTCATAATAACAACTGTGGTTAGAAATCACAACTGTAGAAAAACTCACAATATAAAAAGACTACCATTAAGCTCCATACACCAATTTCAGAAAATACATTTACCTTGCTCAAAACAATCACTTTATACAGTTAATAAACAAATATCACAAATGTACCTCTAAGTAATAAAAATTTAACAAATAAGAAACAGTAAATTTATGATTCTGCAATAAAATCACACAAATAATGTCAAGAATAGAATACTAACATTAGAAGCTAATATCCATACTTTTATGTGGTAAAAACTTCTCTAAACATGATTACAGTTATATCCCCCTCTCTAACAATAAAAAATTATCATACACATGAAACATGATAATTATAAGTGCCTTAACATGGAATAATAAGTTTATAGGTCTCTTGCATCAGAAACAAATTCACATTATCTAAAGTGGAATATTAGAATAAATACCCCCAGCAAGAATAAAGAAGCCAAACCACTCCAGAACTGATCCCTTGATATTATATTTTAACAATTAAAACTACCTTTGTTACTGCAAATGTGAAAATTCTGAAAAACAATCTTATTAAACTCATACCTTCTCCAATAAGTTTTGAATGCTTATCAAAATACTTTGTGTCATTAAAAATAACATTTTTAAATAAGAAAAAACTGATTGTTGTTTAATATACTACTTTTTCCATTTATTCAGTTAATCATTTATCATAAATTAATCATAGTAAAACTTTAAAAAATAAATATAATATAATAAAAAAAGCCCTTCTATAGCTAACAGCAAAACTAGACCTTTTTTTTTTTACAGAAAAAACTATTTTTTTTTTTTTCACTGCCATGTGCAAAATAAAAGAATTATTCTATTTTACATTATTCAGTGGAATAAACAGATTCCATTTCTTACTAATACTTCTTTGAATACTTTCACACTAGTCATAAATTTGGAGAAAGATTATAGCTTTTGTTACCAAAAATGAAGAAAATAAATTGTTGTAGTGTATTAAATAAAAATATAAAAAAATCACTGATAAGTGATGTGCTGCTGCCACTAAGGGTGAAAATAACCAATTCCCTAAGAACTATGCACAGGATGAATATCCACCAGTTAGAGAAGGATCTTGAGGAATCCCACATGGAATTGTTGTTTAACCCTGTTGTCAAATCCTGCACCATTGATCCCTTCTTCCCAAGTATTTTTTTTTTTTTGGCTCTCAAACACCAATTCGATGATATTCAAATTATTGGGTCAAGGATACTGCACAATCTTGGAATTTGTTTCGTTTTGTGGGTGCATAAAGCCAACTGCTTATGCATCTTAGATGACTATATTCTGTGCATCTATTAAAAGACTATTGCTGTCCTGTGTCTATACAACAAGCCCAACTAATACTAATCAGGTAAAGCCTCCTCCAACACATGCTTAATATCTACCCAAATTAGTGTCAGATATGAGAAAACCTGTAAAAACAACATATCATTTGATTACTAATTAAAATCTGACATATAGTTAATTTTATTTATTCGCTAAGAGGTTTTCACCTAATGTCAGAGGTTTTAAGAGAATGAAATGGTGAAAAAGCAACTGGAATGAAACCCAGAACTAACCGATTAAATAAGAAGCTATTTATTATAAACTCTAACATTTTTATAAAGATGTTCGTGAAATTGCATTTGTACATTTTAAACCTGCTATAACTTCCTGAAATATTACAACCATTGCAAAACACAGACAATATAAATATATTACAATCCATTCCCAATTCACCCCAAAAATAAAGACCACCAAGTAAATGTATATTCTCAGATTTAGTAATGTTGGTGTACACAATCCATTTTGCTCAACAGACAGTGTGTATTATTTTATTGCATTACACAATTTGTCTCGCTATCTAAAGACCAGACCAGCACACTTTAAGCAGCTGAGGGCACAAAAAACACTAGATGGAGTTGATTTCTTCTTGAGTTATCAAGCTCACAACAGACCAGTTGTAGGTAGATTTCATAAGAAAGCAACCTACTGTAATGGGTATGATGATTCGACATCTGGAAAATTTTGAGATACCGCGTTTCACATTCCCCAGACCCCAAAATTACAATCAGTTCAAAAGATTATATATATATTGTTACCACATATATGCCTAATTTAATATCGGCGGATGACAAGAGTAGTAGCTCAGATGTAAGCTAGAGCACAGTATACATATGTCCTGGTGCAAGCGTCACTCCCATGAGCAAATGACCCCACCACAGCGGCCCTACCATTCTCAGGCTCCAATAAAAGAGCGTGCACAAGAGTGAATTTTTAATTCATTGTCAACCACCACCTGGAGAAAACCAAGAAGAAGATGAAAGAAGACAGAAGTTACCTGGCTGCTTCAATGTGGGACCTCCTGCTGGATGCCAACATCCCCGCCAGAGCAGCAGGCCTGGCCGGCCCGCTAAGGGAGCCACTGGATGTGGTCACTACCTTCCCGCTTCAGCTTGCCGGGCTTCAATCGCCCTGCCCAGTGGACTCAGCAGCAGAAGCCAGCCCAGCATAAATCGCTCAGGGAAAGTCACATCAATGAAAGACGACCGATACCGACCTGACACTGTGGTGCTCTGAGGCTCACCACTACCACGCTGTAGTGCTGAGGGGTAGCCTGTTCTGATTTCAATTGATGAACCGCAACTACCCAACTTCACTGGAGACTAGCTTCAGACCCAACAGTTCTTCTCAGAGCTAACACAAAAAATGGCCCTTTTCAGGGCTACCACAAGGTTATACATTACGAACCGTTGAAGCCATTCGACAACAACAGCCCTTCTCAGGGCTACCATAAGATTATAAATTACAACAAATTGTCGAAACCGATAGACGAAAAAAACAGCCCTTAACATGGCTACTACAAGGTTATTAAGTCCCACGTGTCGTCAAAGCCATTCGACATTATATATATATTTCACTTTATTGTGGACACATCAACTGCCATAATTTTGCACCAATAAATTTCAAATTTATACACAAAATATAATAACCCAAAATCTGTGAAGTTTGTTAATGGGCAAAATCAGACCATATGGATGGAGGTGGGGGACTTTAAAAAAAAAAAAAAAAATATTGCTGCAACTTTCTTATTAAGTAAAATATCAAATTTGTTTAAAGTTCCTATTATTCTTTGGATAAGGGCCTAAAACTTATTTAAGTAAAGTTTTTGATATCACCAACCATTGCCCAAGGGGTGGAAAAAATGGGGTTACCTCTCTTAATAGATACAGTATTAAATCAGTTTAAAGTGGCGGTTAGTCCTCTAAACATTACCTAAAAGTTTTGTCTGAGACAATTTTTGATATGACCAACCCTTATAGTAAGGGATGACTAAAGTGTTGCTGGAATTGTAAGAAGATGGGGCTTGTCGTACGTTAAACATGTGAAACTTTTTTCACATGCAACCATTGTCATATTGAGTACATTTGAAGTTTTTCTTAACTTTAAGGTGGAAATATTTTTTATCGCCTACTTAGCACTGGTGAAATCTACCTCTGCCTTTCGGCGTGCTGAAAGGGATTTTTTTTTGTGAACTGAGTGAAGATGTCACTTGCAAAGCTAAATGAATATCATCATCATTTTGGTGAGTTTGGTATTCTAATGTCAACATTATATTTGGCTCAGAGAAGAAGGTAACACAAAATCATTTAACTTCTCACTTTTCCTAGTAAGCTTGAAATAATATGCTTGTTATTCTAGAGAACTCCTGTCCTTTTCAAGAATAAGTTCTCATATGAGTTGCCTACAACCATAAGGTTGTGAGTCTCTTCTCATGTCAAATATCTATAACTGTATCCCTGAACTATTATACTACTGATGAGACATATTAACCAATATCATGGGATACAAATGTGTATATGGGATACCTGCATATCACAAATCCATGATCCACATTATAATGAAGAAAAAATGTTTCCTCAATTTTCCTCTTATCTTTTTATTCTTTATCCCTTTAAAAAAAAAAATCAACTAATATTTCATTTTCCACAAACTATCAGTCAGAAAAAGGCTCATTCCTGGCTCTTCATTTTTGTCACCTATAAATTTATGGCCATTAAACACAACCAAATCATTCATTGTTACTGTTATCCAAGTTCTATAAGAGTAAACATTAAAATAAGTCAGAAATATTCTGATTTGTTTGTAGAAGACAGCATAATTATTAAACATTCAACACAAAATAGCAATTTACAATTATCTTAGTGTTCCCTACAATTCTGGAAAAAAATTATATTAAGTATATAGATAAAAAGGAGCTTTTTTATGTGGCAACACTTATGTTTCTGCTGGGATAGTGTAAACATTGTCTCGGTATAATATGAAATGACATCATTGTTGCATACTGCCGGCAAAAATACAGTGACTGGCCTGCTGGCTGCAACTTGGCAGCACCAGATTGTCAAAGCAATAATTCAGTATTCAATTGATTATAATGTTATTGCTAACTTTAATTTTATTTAAAATGGTGTTTTTAAATTTATTTAATAATAAACATACACTACATAATAACAAACAAAGTACACTATACAAAAATAACATACATAAAAGAAATATTCAAAAAAAAGAAAAAAAATAGAATGACAAACTGAGAATATTATAGGCTTATAATACAGAACAATAACAATGTTGAGCAATACAAAATATGAAAAATATTTTATTCAGGGGCATAAATTCCACAACACATGGAAGAATTTTCTCAAATAAATCTTCATTTTGATACTGCTACCGCCACATATTCAACAAGTATGAATCTTTTATTGATCAGCTTGTTCCCCAATGTTTTTTCATCCAATTTTTGGCCTTAGCCCACATACTTTAAACCATTTAAGTACAGGCTCAGGTTTGCAAATCAACAAAATGTAATGTGCAATTCACTGTCTGGGGTATGTAATGCTGCCAGAGAGCACCATAAGCTGCCCGCCCATTTATTTGACAGCAGTAGTCCCTGGAACACCAGGGACATTACAATGTATTGTTGGATGATTGGCAACAATGTTGCCGGATCTGTCTGGCATTACTGCGAAAAAACAATCTCTTGTTTCTCGGCAAATTCTGCCAATTGATGAAGCAATACTCTTCTTTTCTTATATTTTCTTTTAGTGTAACAATTTCAACACACATATTCAGTCCAACATCACCAACAGATTATTTAGTATATTGCCTTAACGCACCTCAAGCATATCACTGCTCCAATCAAGGCATGTGTTGTGGTTCATTCCCAGTTCTTCTCAAAAGAACTTGACCAAAGTTATGTTTTACTCCAGCTATAAATGAATAACACAGTACAAAAATCTAACCATGATTTGATAAGTCACGTTTCATGTCTGAATTATTTAGACTCATGACAATCTTTTCTGGAACACACACCAATGTTCTTTACCTCAAGTGAATAATTTCATTTCATGCCCATTGGCACATACACATCGATTGTGTAAAAAACTTTGTTTTGCAAGAACTAAATAGCTGTTTTGTGAATGTGACGAATCAATTTCAGTAAATTCATTTTAGTAAATAAAAATTATTTTTTTGAAAATAATGAAAACAATAAATGAAGGCTTCAACTCACAAAAAATGATTTCTGAGGAATGGAATATTGTATACTTGATTTACTTTAAGAGCTTTTCTTTCTTTCTTTTTCCTGTTTAGCCTCCGGTAACTACCGTTTAGATAATTCTTCAGAGGATGAATGAGGATGATATCTATGAGTGTAAATGAAGTGTAGTCTTGTACATTCTCAGTTCGACCATTCCTGTGGTTAATTGAAACCCAACCACCAAAGATCACCGGTATCCACGATCTAGTATTCAAATCCACGTAAAAATAACTGGCTTTACTAGGACTTGAACTCTGTAACTCTCGACTTCCAAATCAGCTGATTTGAGAAGACGCGTTAACCACTAGACCAACCAGGTGGGTTACTTTAAGAGCTATTTTGTTGTAAACAAACCACGTGGCATTGTATTAAGACTTTCTTGAAAGTATGTGTACAAATGAATGTTTTGGTGTTTTCATTTGGCACCGAATGAATTGCGTTATTTACAAATTAATTACATGGCAACTATACCTATATCACTGTTGACAAAAACATGATAGCGAATAAAATATTATATAAATACTAGTGAGGACTAAAACAAATTGAGTCCCAAGGTATATTACTGCATTAACTCACACTGCAATAAAATCTCACTGCTACAAAACTACAGCAGGATAGCTCTTATACTGAACAATGTATAAAAAAATTAATAATGGCACAGTGATGGCAGTATAATGACAAAACTTGCAGCTTTCCATCCCATACGAAGTTGCATTTACATTATTTCCAACAAAATGCATATGCTACCACTTAACAGGAAAGATCTGATGAAAATTAATATTTAAAAAAATTATCAATAATATAACAAGGAATAACATGCAACATAGTATATACAATGTGCAGTAATTTGGTGAAATAACACTAACAAAATTTAAAAAAGGAGTCTGAGACAAAACTACATTAAAACTAGCAAAAAGAAACAAGTTATGAACTATTAAATTTTCTTTTATATTACTTTCTTTAAGTTGCAGAACACCTAAATGGACAAGAAAAATGAAACAGTTTCTTCGGTTCTTTGGAAGAAAATTTAAACATTGAAATGACATGAAAAGCACTGGTTAACAGAAAGTGATCAGGGAATTTAAGTAAGGCCACCAATTTTTTATTGTGATTATGAAGCAAGTATTTAATTACTTAGCATCTAACTCATCAGCAAAAATACAATATAACAAATACAGGAAGAATTCTTTTCCTTTAGTTTGTATATTATGACACAGTAGTAGCCAAGTTAAATAGCCAAACATAAATAGTGTATTCATTTTATCTTGATGATTAATAGAGATTGCTCATTAAATAAGTGATGGTTAAACAAAGTTTAAGGAAGTTTTTCCAATTAAGTATACACATTAATTATATGGGATTTTTTTTGGATGATACTTTCCACTAATATCACTCAAATACACCAGAAGATATCATCATAAGAATCAAGTAAGTAAACTACTTGAATATGATTATCTATGAAAAAGCAGGCATTAATAATGAGCTACACTAAAATTCTACATTTTGTTAATGTAAATCGGTTACGGTTTTCAAGATGCAAGTACGCACACCTTTTGTGGGAAAAAAGTTTTAGATATTTTGTAATCATTTCTGGTAAAATATACTTAATTATAACAATGGATTCTAATAACATTAATTACCTCAATTCTGTGTGACTGTAGAAATGGCGAGTATTAAATAATACTTTAAAATAACGTAGAATATATGATCATGGAAAATTGCATATAATAATACGACTGACTGACTACTTCTCATCTCCCTTAAAAACCATTTTCTTTTTTTCTTTTTTTTTATACAGCGATATCAGTAATACTTAGTAATCTTGTCTAACATAAGTAGTCTCCTACCTTAGTCCTTTAATAAGGGACATGTAATTTTTTAAAGAATGAAAATTACATTTCCTTTCATTTTTTTTATTGTTTAAAAGCATTAAATCATAATTAAAATATTTATAATAGAAGACATCTCCTACTGTTTGTTATTGTTTTTTTGACCATGTGTAAATGCATTTAAAAATTTTAAATCCTATGTATCATTTTACACTACATTTTCTCTTATATTTTAACAAAATATTTTTAAATTAAATTATTAGTAATTCTATGAGCAATAGTCATTACTCATACTATACTAGATCTAAAAAATTGGACTCAACAACGAAATTGAATCAGCAGTGTAAAAATGAATAAGGTTTAAAAAAATGTAGTTGATAATGGAAAGTTCAGCCAATACTGAAAATAACCTTACAGTACTAACAAAATAACCATAAGAGTCTTAGCACGTAACTCTGTTTCCAGGTACACCAAGCATCATAGACAGATGAATATTAAGGAACTTCTGCTATATATCAATTTTTTTTGTAATCTTAAATCTTTTGTAAACAAGGTGCCCGAGACGAAAGTGATAAAAAAAAAATAAAAACCAGTTCCTCAAAAACCAATGGAAAATCATGTATTTTATGCATGGATCATAATTTTTCTTAGCCTGTCCCTCCATGTAAACAAAGCTATTAAATTTCATCCAGTATTAAATAGTATCAAATCATATTGGTGATGAAGTGGCCTACAGCCTAACAAAATTAGTCTTATAAAGAAAATTGGATCAACAGTTATCAATAAACTGTTGCAAACATATGATTATCATTTATTTTGTTCTTTTTCACAAATCCAAATACAAACTATAATTAAAAAGTTAAACTGGATACTTAAAGATACTTTTGGAATACAGTCTACCTCAACCTATGAGGAGATAAAAAGTACATCCACATTACTACTCCAACATCCTTGATGCTCTATTCAGCTGTAACAGTGCAATAAGCAGTTCTTATGGAATTCAGAGTGCTTGTACAGGGTGATTTTTTAGTCCTGTTATCCAATTGTTAATGTCTGGTAATTTTTTTTTAAGAAAGGGATATGTTGTTTTGTGACACGAAGTTAGTAGCGCTACTCAATCATTACAGATACGGCAGTGTGAGTTAATTCTCCTTGAGCTGTGTAAACTTTGGTACCGAATCCAGTCGTGATACGAACAGAATGTCTTTTACCATTCAACGAGTTTTCATCCTTGAATAATATTTTGCTATGAAATCGTACGCAAGTGTAAAAGAATCATTTCAAATTAAATTTGTTGGTGTTCCTCCACCAGAATAAATGTCAATTTCTAGGCTAGCAAACCAATTTCAAGAGACAGGTAGTGTTTGCCACAGAAAACGTAGTGGTCGACCAACTCACTTGACAGATGACGTTTTAGAGAACGTGAAAATAAAATTTGTTCAATTCTCCACGGAAAAGTTTACAAAAACTTTCCACCCAAGTTGGTTTGTCATATTCAAGTGTTCAGAAAGCTGCTAAAAAATTGAAATTGTATCCGTATCGCGTACGATTAGTCCAAGAGATTCAGCCTCCAGATTTAAACAAGCGATTGCTATATTGCCGTTAGTTTAGGTCTCTCGTAAATGATAACGGAATCAAATTTTTAAACACAGTGTTCTTTAGTGATGAAGCTTGGATCCATCTCGATGGTTATGTGAACAGTCAAAACTGTCGAATTTGGGCGGTTGAAAATCCGAATGCTTTACAAGACAAATCTTTGCATCCTGAAAAAATTGGTGTGTGATATCTCATCATCATATAGTCGGGCCCATATTCTTCGAATAGACAGTAAATGGTGAAGTATACAGGAATATTGTGCACCAATTTGTGTCCCTCCTGGAACCTCAAGAACAGTATTGCTGGTTTCAGCCAGACGGCGCTACATGCCACATGTCTCAAGAAACCTGGGATTTTCTGCAAGAGTTCTTTGATGATCGAATAATAAGCAAGGGCTTATTGCCTCCAAGGTCCCCAGACCTCACATCTCCTGACTACTTTTTGTGGGGCTGGGCCTTCAAAAACAATCCTCACACTATTGATGAACTTAAAGTTCTTAAACTTAACTATAAGAACTATTCTTTTAACTATAAGAACTATTCTTAAACTTAAAGTTTAAGAAAGTTCAAGAATGAAAACTCGTTCTATGGTAAAAGACATTCTGTTCGTAACACGACCGGAAATGGCACCAAAGTTTACGCAGCTCAAGGAGAATCAACTCACACTGCCGTATCTATATCAGTTGAGTAATGCTACCAACTTTGTGTCACAAAATGAAATTTCCCTTACTTAGAAAAAAATTACCAGACATTAACAGGACTAAAAAATCACTGTATAATCAGAATGAAGTGCAGGTCAAACCCTGGTCACCAGTTGTAAAACAATGCTATCAGGCAAATCCTGTAGATTAATTAAAATTAACAAAATTTTACAGAAATATGTACTAGTCCTCTTTAATATCACAAAAAAATATCATAGTCAACCTTCATAGAAGAGTGGTAGCATCTCTACCATTAGTCATAAAAGTTTTAGATTCAAATCCCACCCACAGTTGAGATTTATTTATTTGCTAGAGACTTTCATCTTTCTAAGTAGCTGTAATTGGCCAATTAACATGTAATTGCTAAAATAAATAAAAACTGACAGCCATTAACAACACTACCATCTAGTTGAATATTATTTGAATATGACTTTGAGGACATATATCTCAGAAAAGTACTTTCATAAATTATAACCTAATATTTGATTTTTTTATCGCACTTATTTTTCAGCATCAAAACTCTGTAAATATGATAGACTGGTTGAAATCCTATTTCCTGACCAATCAGACACTGTTCGCTGACTGGCCAGTAACAAAAGAAATAAGCATGATTTCTCTAATTCTAGGGGCACTAGTGGTAGAATTATGACAAAGATGATTAAATAACTACATAAATTGAAGTAAATGAACTAGAAGAACAAAATAGTTTCAAGGCTGGGAATTCATGTAAGAATATTTTTATCTTCAAGTAAGAGATTAAAGGTTGGCTACAACCAGAAGAATTACTCGATGTTTACTGATTTACATAAGGCCTACAGCAGTGTTCCTTTGTTAGAAGATTTGGCAAGCCATGAAGGACCACAATAAATGAAGCATATATAAAAGCCATGGAAAGATTATACTCTGGCAGCACTAACAGCATCAAGGATTGTATTGATTGTAACCATCACCAGTTTTTCCAAATAGATGACATCACCCCCAACCCAATTTGACACATTTGCAACAAGTTACAGTTGCAAAGGTATCAAATTTTCATAACCTAGAATAAATACAGCCAAGAGTTAAACAGTAAATTTTGTTTAATAACTATACTATTCAAGTACCATATTATCCAACTTCTGTAACTAATAAAATAAGAGCTATGATAAGAATATCCTTTTAATCGCAACTTGCAATAACTAAATTACTTTTACTATGGAATAATGAACATGAATGATATATATATATATTTAAAACAACTTTCACTTCTAGAAACATGCAACATCTAATAACACGAGTACATTGAAAAAAAAAAAAAAAAAACAAGCTAATTCATGCTAATAACAAGCACTCAAATAGAATCGTGAAAATAAATGGGATAAGCTACACGAGTACCTTGACAGCATTATAAATGTTTTCAAGCCATTGCTGACATGAAAACATACAGTTCTTTAAAGTAAAAAAAAATCTTTTAACAGATTTCTGACTGTAGTAATAGTTTTATGTATTAACTTCATTAACATTTCCAAAATAAAACTGATAAACCCTGAATTAAAATTCTCAAATGTAACTAGAGGAAAACTTACTAACACTTTTAGAGAAACTTTATGAAATGATACAGATAACATGCAACTTAAAATATAAAAAAACCAGACTTCAGAAAACACTACTACGTAACCCTATTACTTAAATTTTTAATACTTTAAAATATGTACGAAATTAAAAATTAAAAATATTGAATAATTTACTTTTTTATTTTTTTTGTTTAATTTTTATAAGAAAAAACCTTTTTTTGAGACTGCAAAAGATTAACTGTTATATTAACAAACAACATTCTGGTAATTGAATTAAATGTTTTATATTAGAAAGAACAATCAGCAGCATTGACATAGAGTAACCCTTCAGATACATCTGTTAAATGGGTTAAAATTGAGAATTTGTTTGGATTACATGGGTTTAAAATTCACTATTTATAGATTACAGACCAGCCTCAAAAGAGCAATTCAAAACAAATTAAATAATCAACTTTACTGCAGTACTGCTGCTATCATTGCTAATTTAATCCATCTGTGGAGGTTGAAACCATCAAGTAAACTCCAAAATCAGGAAGTCAAGATTGAGATTTTGGAATAAAAATCATTTATTTAAATTAAATTAACCCTGGTCACATGTACATTCTTAATAGTATTAATATCAACAAGATGTAACACGTAATCAACAATCAGAAGCTAATATAAACAATCATCTGAAAAATTCACTAGCTGCTAACTAGTGAATAATTTTTATTTTGGCCAACATACCACACATTAACTTTTATTACTTGATTTGTGTATTGGAGTGGTGGAGATTGTTAGTGAATGCCTACCAATAGAGAATGTAGATCATTTTGAGGCCTGGCTGAACCAAAGTTATTATACTTATACTTTAACTCTTTGATACAGCCCCAAAATACTATGTTATTGGATTCTAATTAACAATATTACTTACTAATTAACCTAGCACAATACATGGATGTAGCAAATAAGTGCACTCATTATCCAAACAAGGGTGCAGCTGCCTATGAATCCAATTCAAGAAAGCTGCAATAGTTATCTATGGATAATTCCTGAATATCGTACAAATAAACTAATCATTTTCATTGGCAAGTAATAGCTTGTGATTCATTTTAGCAACTTCATTATTTTCCTGTGATCTTCAATGAGATCTTAGCCAATCTATGTAATGAATTATAAGTAATATAGCATTATACAATCGTTTAATAAATTTAAGATCATGGTCTTAAGATGCCATGATGCTCAGGTTATGTACTTGAAATAATACCATATTACAGTTTTTATGTCAAAAATGTACATAAAACAAAGCATTACAGTTTCTATGTCAAAACATTTACTTAACATACTCATAAAAATCAATTTGAATATTTTTATATTCAAATAATATTTCATATTTTTCACCAGATTATGCTATTTATTTTACTGTAAAAAGAGAGCATTATTTTCATACTTTTATCTACTTAAACACAATGCCAGATAGAACTGAGAAACTATGCATACTGCATGTTTTCCAATTTATGATTTACATTCCTGACATTAATTATTTATATCCTGACACTATTACAAATTTTTCTTTATTATTTAATTTTATTGAAGTTTAATCATTTTTGTTTTAAAATAGTTTGTTTTAATGTTTGCATAATAATGTAAAATAATGTGGTTGTTTTTTGTTAAACAATAATATTTTATAAAGTGAAGTTTAACAGTTTCATTGGTGAATTTTGATTAGCCTAAATTTAACATATTTCTTTTTACAAATCTAATGATTTCAATAACAAAACTTCAACTACCAGTCTTTAGTTCGATTTTGAATTCATAAATAGTGTTTTGGTTAGAAGTTTGGATATAAACTTTACAGACCTTACAACTGATTTTTCTGTTATAATTAGTTAATTTTGTTGTATCAAATACTTACTTTCAAATTTATTTATAATAATGAAATGAATTAATTATTTACTTAATTTTTTTACATTAATAAACGGAGGATACCTTTTTTGAAAAGAATATCTTGAAGGAAATAGAAAACAATAACAATTTTCTAATTTTTTTTAATTTTATAAATTCAAATTTCATAAATTTATTATGTCGAAGGAAATTTAATAGTTTAAACAAAAATGTTGATTGATATCTTTAGTATTAGATTAGAATTAATGAATATAAACAAATAAATCATTATTTTGGTAAAGAAAAATGAAAATTTTTATCTTCCAGGAAAAAATTAATTCCACCTATTCCTTCTTTTTTATGCTCATATGTAACTTCTCATAAAAATTTCTATTTTTTTATGAACTTAAATTGTTTTTAATCAACACAGCTTTAATCAGTTGTTTTTAATCTACACAGCACTATACTTTCCTTTTACATAATAATAAATAATCTTTTTCTTTATATATAAACTGGTTTTATTTAAAACCTGAGTTTAATGAAACATTTGTATTTAAAAATTGACACAAAACTGACACATGTGTTTATATATTGACCCACTGGGTCTCTGATAAGTCAAAAGATAGTGCTTGTATTATTGAGATCATTTTTTACTACATACCTCCTAGGAGTATTATACTACAGTAATACTGTACAAGTTTCAGTAAAGTACACTCATAATTCTTTGTTGGTAGTCATTTAATTCAATAAAGTATTGTGATTTGTAAAACTGGACAAAAGAAAATTTTGTGACGACAAAGCATTATTTTTTGAATGGGAAAGTGTCCAACAAACTAAAGCAAAGGGTAAACTAATATTACAGTGAGTCAGCTTCATCAACTAGAAGAATTTAGAAGTGGTTTGATTTTTTTGATAAGAGTATTATTTTCATAAAATTAGCCACATGAGCAAAAAAATGTGGAGCACTGAATGGTCTACTAAGGTTTCAGCTACAGAATATATTGAAAAAAAATCAATATTGCGATTGATTCACATCTGAAATGTGGCCACATCATATTTTAAATGAACTTTTACATAAGCAAAAACTGACCACAAGATGAGTGCCATATTTTGTTTACAACTGATCGAAAGCAAGAATGAGTGAACATTTCTAACCATGGTTTGGGGTTGTTCGATGTAATCAAACGGAATTTTTAAGTAGTTTCATAACAGTTGATGAAATCTGGATATGTCAATACCAATCTGAAACCAAGGAGCAGTCAGAAGTGAGTTGGTTGTAGTCAGGGAACTTACTCCAAAGTCGACATAAACTATTCCATCAGCAGGAAAGGTATTGGCCACTGTCTGTCTGTCAGTCATAACAACTTTCTGAAGAAGGGTACAACAATAACATTTTGAAGACATGTATAAATCACATTATAAGGATGGGATTGAACGCATTGTTGAACTAAGTTAGACTTATAAGTAGACTGATTATATTGAGAGATAAAAAATATTTTTCCTTCAAAACATAATTTTTTTTTGTTTACATGGATTTATAAAACATCTGCGGAGTAATAATTAATAAAAAAAACTCTTATATTTATGCAAATTATTACAACCTAAATACATAAGAACGCAATAAAATTAGAAGGCTTTAGTTTATTTACATCCTTTCTTTTTTTATTGTATTTTAAAATAAGAATAACTCATGCTCTTCATTTCAAATGTAGTCATTTTTAATTATCTTCCATTAATGAATCTAAACATGAATACACCTATAAATTTTATCTAATTTTTAACTAAAAATGTGTACATAATTTAACCCAAAACTTCCTTCTTATTAATCATTACAAACTACAACTGTGTTGATATTTAACTGCTTATGACTAGTGTCCCAGTAGCTGTTGTTAAAAACATACCTAAACTGCAGAATGAGTCTTGTCAAAAGACTGTTGTAACAAATATATCAATATTTATTTTGAAAGATGTTACATTTATAAATCAATATTTTTATATCTTTTTCCAAGGACAATAGTTTTGAAAACAACCAAGGCTACCTAGCCAGCAGCTTTACAGATATAAAAATAGAACAAAAATATTCTAAAACCAATGCAATAATTTTTAAATAATTAATTGTACAGAACTTAACATTATTAAATACACATAAATTTTGTTAAATACTACTACCCCTTTAAAAAAAAGGATTGTATGTTTAAATATAGATCAAGTCACTAACATACCTCAATTGAAGAATATACAGGAGGAAATTTGAAGTACAGAAAAAGGATCAATGTAAGAGACCAACTGCAGTTTTTTTTTTTTAGCAGGCCTAATAGTTGGTATTGTCAGGCTATTAAGACATAGGGTTTAGTACATAGGTATCTACATAAACCAGATAACATCTTGCTAAGAAATTATGATCAATAATCAATAAAAACAACAAATAGCTCAGTTACCTTAAAAACCATTTACCAATGCAAGTACAGAAATTATAAATGTAAAAATAACAGTACTGTAGATGATAAAAAAAGTTGGGAATATTCTCCAATTAAAAAAAAATCATTATTTTATCATTAATAGTTAAAAAAGACATACAAGGGAATTATTCCTGTACATTTTATAAATTAATCTTTTCATTACTAGTTCAAAAGTTTTTAAAAATTAGGGGGAGAGAGATCAAACTTTTAACATGTAAACAATGAGTTGAGGAGCAATTAAAAAGTTTTGATAAATAGTGAAAGGTTCTTTATATTTTACTTACAGCAAGTAAAAATAAACAATTGTCAATACAAAATACAAACATTGTAACAAAAAAAAATACTTATAGATCAGAAACATTAAAAATGCAAAAACCAATTATGGTAATATGGGTAAATTAATAATCAATTTTGGATCTTTGCTGTTAAGAGATAAGAGTATTTGGATTTTGTTGGGAATAGTGTAAATGAAGTATGTGATGGAATGACACCAAAGCCACATTGTGCATCATTACCACTTCCACCATGTCTTAAGTAATGTACAGGGTGATTTTTTTGTCCTGTTACCCAATTGTTAATGTCTGGTAATTTTTTTCTAAGAAAGAGAGAAAGAGAAATTTTGTTTTGTGACACGAAGTTGGTAGCGCTACTCAATCAGTACAGATACAGAAGTGTGAGTTGATTCTCCTTGAGCTGTGTAAACGTTTGTGCCGTTTCCGGTCGTGTTACGAACAGAATGTCTTTTACCATAGAACGAGTTTTCATTCTTGAACAATATTTTGCTACAAAATTGTACGCGAGTGTAAAAGAATCATTTCAAATTAAATTTGTTGGTGTTCCTCCACCAGAAAAAATGTCAGTTTCTAGGCTAGCAAACCGATTTCAAGAGACAGGTAGTGTTTGCAACAGAAAACGTAGTGGTCGACCAACTCTCTTCACAGATGACGTTTTAGAGAACGTGAAAACAAAATTGCTCAATTCTCCACGGAAAAGTTTATGAAAACTTTCCACGCCAGTTGGTTTGTCACATTCGAGTTTAAAGAAAGCTGCTAAAAAATTGAAATTGTATCCATATCGCGTACAATTAGTCCAAGAGCTTCAGCCTCCAGATTTAAACAAGCAATTACAATATTGCCGTTGGTTTAGGTCTCTTGTAAATGATAACAGAATCGAATTTTTAAACACAGTGTTCTTTAGTGATGAAGCTTGGATCCATCTCGATGGTTATGTGAACAGTCAAAACTGTCGAATTTGGGTGGTTGAAAATCCTAACGTTTTACAAGACAAATCTTTGCATCCTGAAAAAATTGGTGTGTGGTATCCATCATCGTATAGTCGGACCCATATTCTTCGAACAGACAGTAAATGAAGTATACAGGAATATTGTGCGCCAATTTGTGTCCCTCCTGGAACCTCAAGAATGGTATTGCTGGTTTTAGCAAGAAGCTACATGACACACATCTCGAGACACCTTGGATTTTCTGCAAGAGTTCTTTGATGATCGAATAATAAGCAAGGGCTTATTGCCTCCAAGGTTCCAAGACCTCACATCTCCTGACTACTTTTAGTGGGGCTATATTAAGTCCGAGGCCTTCAATTACAATCCTCACACAATTGATGAAGTCAATATTACCGCAATGTATAACCGCAAGGGGTGGGCATTTTGAGCATATACTTTAACAATTATGTAAGTAATAGCTTTTTATTAAATCTCTTTTGTTAAGTAACACGTACATTTTTATATTCCACCTAAATTTCCCTTTCTTAAATTACATTTAAAATTGGGTAACAGGAAAATCACTCTGTATTTACAATATTCCATTTCTCAGAAATCATTTATGCAACCTGAATCCTTCAATAATTTTTGCTATTCATATGCTTACATTTAAATGGTGTACAGTGATTATTATTGTATAAAAAATGTTTATTATTAAAAATACCCATTTGTGAAAAACAAATGATTTAAAAATTTAAGAAAGCAATAACATTGTAATCAATCAAATACTGACTGAATAACTGCTGACAATAATTTGCCGCCACCAAGTCACAGCCAGTGATCCAGTCCCTGCAGTATTGCCAGCAATATGAAATGTCAATCTAGCATATGCTGTGATGCGTTTACACTACTCTTAACAAAAACACAAATGCTGTCACTTAAAGGAAAAGCTCCTTATTTCATTGACCAAATACCTGATATAATAAACCAGTTTACACAGTTTATATAGAAGAATAAACAGAGGTTTGCTCTTGTGACCTACAACAATTTAAATTATATTCTAGTAATACCAACCAAACTACAAGTCATGAAATCATTATTCTTTTATTGCTATAACCTGTTATTATTCACTTATACACACATTTAACTCTTTCACTGTCAGCCAAGCATTTTTATCCTGGCATGCAGAGGTGTTACTGAACAACTGTATATCATGCTGTTTTCAATTTATAAATTTGAAAAAATATCACTTACCCAGAATATGATGTTTAGAAAATGTCATATTTTTCACTTTAAAATGTTCATATTACAAAAAATTATATATTTTAAAATAAGTGAGTGCAAACAAGTTTTAGGTTATGTGCAATGCAGAAGAATGTGACTTTCAGAAACAAATGGTAGCGTGACTTTCAATATCGATAATTTGTTGAAACAGCCATCAAAAACTGAATACTATCGATATACATGTAGAATTAAACATATAGAACCAATGTACAACACTCCAGCACAATTTAGTCACAATTTTAATAAACTAAATGTCTCGTTTAATTTAGTCTCTAGACAGAGTACTGATAGATTGGTACCCTGGCAGTTCTAGCGCTAATCGTGGGTAACGATAGATCGTTACCCTGACATTCAAAGGGTTAAATCATATTTTTTGTAAATATTAAAAATGAACAACTCTCTTCTATAATTACAAAGAAATTATTTTTGAGGTCTTTAGAGATTAATCATCCACCAGCACCTATATCAGTGAAGTTATCAGTAATGGCATTCTTATGGACTTAAAGAAATCCCTTAGTACATAATAAAATGTTTAGTCTATGTTGTTCTTTATTTAGTAACTGTTTTGGTAAAATTAAGTTATTTTAACATTTCATACTCTTCTAAATATATTAAAATATTAGCTTTTATCTGCTATTTCATAACTATATCAACAAGTCAGCCATTAAGCCCTATCCTGAAGTACTATGATGTGCTGTGCAATTACTGGAAGACTGTCGTATAGAATCAATATACATTAATGTGATTAATAAAACTAATGTATAAATAAATATATTATCATTGTTATAATCTCGTCAGCATATCAACAGGTTATATTATGTGTGTGCACAGTTCTCATTATTATTCAGTTCTTTATTTTAATTTTTATTGTTTTTTTTTTTTAAGTTACTGTGACAAATTTAATTGTAGATGTAATATAGGAATTATTATGCTAATGTCAGTTTAGTGTGATTTGTATTTTTTAATCTTTTAAAAAGTTTATATTCATTCAAATTACATTCCATGCTCGTAATTAAATTAATTTATCTACAACAAAATTATGAAAAAGAAATTGGATGAAAAAAGATTGTCTGAAAAAGAATTGACAATGCCATGGAAGGTGCTACATAAATAACTAAAATGACACAAGCACTAGCTTGTGTCATTTTAGTCATTTTTCCACATAATTTTGAAAAATTAATCATATTGCCACGCTAATCAAAAAACTTAAATTATCAATTAGATAAAGAAACATTATTATTACAGAAATGATCAAAGCAATTACTACCTACTAGCAAAAGCCATAACTTACTTACAATTTAAATAAGCTAAATTACCTATTATTTATGGAGCAATTAGAGTTAAAATTAACACCTTCAAATCTATATGATTTATTAATATTCTATCCACACAACCTCTAGTATTAACGATAATAAGAAATTAGGAACAAACTTTATGTGTTAGCAATATATTAAAGAAAGATAAATATTGAATAATAGATTAAAGATAAATTCATCAGTAACCAGATAAACATCAAGAATAAATCTGTCATCTGAACAAAAAAGAACTTTATAACCAGAAAAATAAGTTTTTTTAATTTTTTTTTTACTTAAAAAATGTAATTATCGCTTTTGTAAAAAAATTCTTGCTTCGGGAAGAAATAAATTCAACAGGATAGGCGGGAAATGAATCTCACAACACATGCTACACTTCTTTACTCTAGCAAGATTAATAAAAAATATATATCCTAGACTACCACAAAGGTAAACAATAAGGAAACAAATGTGACAAAAATAGAGGTGCCTGATACTTTTCACACGCTATCACCAACCCAAACCTCAGATCAATAAAACTTACAATTGCTAGCTACGATGACTTCGAAAAAATACCACCACCAATCCCCTCCCCCTATCAGTCAAGACTGACAATTAGATATAATTACTTCCAGAATATTATGAAATTAAAATCAAGCTATAAGTACGTAATAATGAGAAAAATGTGAGCATTTTGTACGAATTCAAACAAATTCCGTCACACAAGCCGTGAACGAGGATACACTTCAAAAAGGCCACACTTATTTTCACCTTGTTCACAAGAAAATTTTCAAAATAAGTAAAACTTTTAATACTCACCGCATTATGATCGTCTTAAGTGCACACTGCAGTGTGCTGCTGCAAAAAATGCAACTAATTCCCCATCTCACCGACGAATTAACACGGGTTGAAATAAATACGTCTTCTTAGCTTCAAACATGGAGGAGGAATACTCTGTTCATTGATCTTTCTTACTATGTTACTATTCATCCGCGCTTCAGTAATTATTCTGAAGATAATAAAAACCGGGTTATTTATCTAAAAATACAAGAGTGATACAGTAACATTAAAATCATATTATAAAGAAAATTTCGACCGAATTATAACCTTTATTTACTGCAATCTTGATCCCTTTTAATAGAGACTTATGAACTATGTTTTTACTCGCCCCTTATACATATTGCATCATCCCGTGAACTCTTACGTCACGTGGCATGCAAGACTTTCTAAGAAATAAAATAACCTGAATGGAGAAAAACAACTAAATAATCGGTCAACGCTACCTGTTAAAATGATAATTATTTTAAAACTGCTGTTTCAAAACTAATAATTCAGTAAATTCAGATAGTAATCATTCAGTAAAATTTACACATCCCCTGCTGTTAAAAATAACTTCACCCTTTAAAAAAATTATTTTCCCTCCAGACCATTTAATTAAGTTTTAAAATGTAAAATCTTGACCGCCAATCCTCATAGAAAGTGTGTTACATTCTCATCAAACTTTCATTAATTAAGAGTAGTCCATTATTTATGACAATGTAGTTATAATATTTATTATAACATTTTTATTAAAATTATTTTTTTTTGGATAATAAATAAGAGTGGTAAAGTTAATAATTCAGTAATTTCGAACTTAATTATTCTAACCTTAGTAATAGTTTCTTCCCTTAATATGTTTAACAGAATGGAGAAATACAAACTAAATTAGTTATGTGCAATTTTATTTGAATGGATAATGAGTGGCCTAAAGAGTGGGGTGCAAAGGAGAGTACCCCCAGTCTTTAGGCCATGCATATGAAAAAATTGGCAAAAACATCAAATTTTTAATTTGAAGCTATGACGTTCACGTAATCTTACATATCACCATCAAATCTTGTAGTCAAATTCATTCTGAGATACCATTCTAAAATTATTTTTCTACTTTTTGTGCATTTAATTTATTTTCTAATTTTTAGTGCATTTAATATAAGAGTGGTTTTTAAACATTTTTTTTATATACTTTTTATTCAAGTTTATATTTAAGGTTATCTCAAAATAATCTGACAGCCCAATTTTATATTCTGAAAACTCAGTTAAATTTGTTAGAATCTCAAGACGAAATGTTATATTTCAAACAAGTTAATGAAACGTTAATGAGTTTTATTAAGGGTCTTTTTCTTATTAAGATGCTTCAAAACAAAGCGTCATTTGATTTTACTGCAGACAATATTAATTTGAATCTTGTAACCAACATTTTTTTTATGTTTTATGCTAGAATATATTTCAAAGAGCCTCTAGGCAGTTACTTATCTCATGGAAATATTCATAAACATATAAAATTCACTGGTCAGGATGATGAAATGCAATTAAAATTATTTTTAAAATTAAAAGATGATTCTCATTTTAAACAAACAGAATTTTTCTTCCATAAGATCTTTATAGAGCGTTTAAGCATCTCCTTTGCTGATATGGTTATTCTTTTCTGAAAAAAAAGTATAAAACTGCTGTTCATTCATGTAAATTAAATAGAATAATTCTTTAACAAGTAAAGAAACTCAGCTAAAGTATTGCCAATGATTTATCAACCTGGAGAGACTTTTAACTAGAACAAAAAAAAACTATGTAAGTTTGTCACTGCAGTTAAATTAATGGCACTATCTTAAGAATTGTTTGATATCATATTAAACAAACTACTGAACAGTAATAGAAGTTGCTTTCATTAGAATTGACATTTCTATTTTGGAAGAAATCTGTTTTACTAACAAATTATATTTCCACCAAAGAGGATACCTTAATAGCCGTTATAGTAGAATTTGCAGGGGTTTTCAACCCTCATACAACTTCAACAAACGATCATTGTGTTGATAAAAATCTGAATTCAATTTGCTGTGTCTTTTTGGTCCTATTTTTTCACAGATATCTGAATATATCTTGAAATTATAATGAATCTCTCATAGAAACAGTAAAATCTTAAGAATATGATTGTTGAATGCAACCAGATAAAACAACAGACAAACATAAACTCAGTAATACAATTAGTATATTCACTACATTACTTATAAAGCACAAGTTGATAGATCTAAAAAATGGTTGTTGATAATGTTACAAGAAAATAGTTAATAATACAAATGATGTAAGTATTTTTATGTTTACTTATAGAGCTAAATTATTATAACACAATTTAGCTGATAATTTGTAATATTAATAAACTCTGTTAATAAAATCTTATTAATAATTATTAATAAAAATAAACGCAATACTTATAAAAGTAATCAAACCCAGTTTAATTGAACTACAATCAAAATTCATGAAATAAAAATCTATTTTCATAAAAGATACGAAATAAAATTTTTATATTTAATTTAACCATTACAGAACAGAATTAAATTTTTTTCTATAATAAAACATTAACAAAAAGAACTGATTGCTGACCTTCTGAACTGGTCACATTGATAAATTAATTATCACCACAAATTCTCTTTGTTTTTAAACTTTAAGTAAATTTATGCAAATGAATTTTGCATACATAGTAGATAGACAATTTATAATTTTAGCAGATTACTGTAGATTATAGATAATTAATTATATTTATGAAATTAGCAACACAAAAAATACAGAACACTGAGATGAATAATGAAACTTATGATAAAATTTCTAGCCCAAAATCATCATAGTGTAAAATAATCTATACCAGATCAAAGGTTACTAAGGACAAATAGTGTCGTAAATTATTAGCACATTAATAATGCAGATTGGCTTAGATTTTTTCCCAATTGATTTCTTGTAAAATTAAATCATTTTACATTCAGAATTTTCCTGAATTTCATAGAAATTAAATATAACTAGTAAGTTTTATTATGTTTTAATTTATTTTTATATGTGAAAACTTAATTTTTTCTTTTGTTTTAAAACTCCCATTATAACATTTTAAATTCTAAAATCCTTCTTTGGAATTAGGTGGTAAGAGCTGTTCATTCTCTGAAATATGAGGTGGTAATTTTAGTGGTGAGTTTTTAAAAAAACAGTAATGAATATGTTTTTTAATTGGACTTGCAGTATAGATATGTCAGTATTCCATGCAGTTACTTTTATTTTTTTCTGATACTACTTGGTATGCTGCTTTTATTTAGAAGAATGTTATAATCAAATCTTGAGAATAAATATTGCTCTGACATCTCTCTGCTGCCATGCTTCTATCACTCCACTTCTACTGTTACCATTTCATTTATTCATTATTGTTAAGCTGACTATCACATCTCTGACATCACTTCTCTGGACATCCTACCTCAGATTTCAATTATGAATTTTATTTTATAAATTAGACTTGTGAAGAGTAAACCTAGTTATGAAACATTTGAAATGTGAATTTGGAGAAGAATGGTGGAAATAAAAGAATGGATAGAATAAGAAATGAAGAGCTAAAAGGATGAAGTAATATGGAATTTTCTGCTTATCATGTAGAAGGCAAGGAAACTACATAAAAATATCCTGAGAATGAATGGATTGCCGATTACTGTTCTTGAGCAAACTATGAGAAGTTGAAAGAGAAGAAAAGGAGAAATATGAAGCCTGTAGTTGATAAAAGATGGAAATTTAAGCTCAGAAGAGGATTGAATTGAAACAGTGATGATGCTTCACACCTATCATATGGCAGAATACCATATATAATAATGGGTACAAAAAAAAAATTATATTGCTAAAAAAAATCAGACAAACTGCACGTTTAGTGTCGACTGAAAATTGTATTTCAAAAAATTAAAATATCAATTTTTGTTATTAAGTGTATGTTAGCAAATTTGATGAACATTTTTTTTAAACAATTAAATTAAATAAAGTTGTATTAACCATCAAACACACTTTAAACTGAAAAAATACTTATCCATCAAAATACTTACAATTTAATGGGAGAAACAAACAATAGTGAATATCTCATTGTCAGCTCCCTAAATTACAACAAATAACACAAAAAAGTAATGTATTATTTTTACAAATAAATTCTTGTTAATGGCTTGATGATGTTTTTACTAGCATTCTTAACATTTAAAGCTTATAAACTGGCTAATATTGAAAATATTATACTACAACTGTAGCATAATAATTAAGCAGAATAATTATAATTTTTATAAGGTTTAAATAATCAATATTAAAAAGAAAAAAGCTCAGAAAATATTTATAAAAAAAAATTATACGTGGGTAAGTCAATTATTATCCGCAATTTAGTTATATTTTTGTTTATGTTGGTAGTACTGTTGTGTTGCGTAGATGCATGCGTGGTTTAATTGTTGTTATGTCTGTGCAGGTTTGATGCTGCTAGACTAGTTTCATTATCACTGCCCTGCCGTTAACCATGACTGCTCCGCTTTTTGTTTGCACCAAAGAAGAAGGGCAATGTTCAGCGATCCGGGTTTTGTGGTCGGAAGGTGTATCAGAGGCTAAAATTCATCAAAGACTTTTGGTACAGTACGTGAACAGTGTGTTGCCGCAACAGAATGTCTGTGAATGGATTGAAAGATTAAAAAATGGTCCCACAAGTGTTACGCACGACGAAGGAGCCGGACAACTGTTTACCGCCACAAATAAGGAAAACATTGTGCGTGCACGTGACACGGTTTTCCTAGACAGACAAGTAACTATTGATAAAGTGGCACATTGTCTGCAAATTAGTCACAGTTCTGTGTACGAAATCATCCACAACAGACTTGGGTTTCATAAAGTCTGTGCAAGATGAGTCCCAAAACAACTAACACAGTTGCATAAACAAATGCGCTTGGACATCTGCCAAAAACATTTGGATCGCTATGGTAACGAATAGGACATCTTCTTAGATAGAATCATCACTGGTGACGAAACATGGATCCGTCATTTCGAGCCGGAGAGTAAATGACAGAGTATGGAATGGAAACATCCAAATTCGCCCTGCAAAAAAAAGTTCAAGACACAACCATCCGCAAGAAAACTGATGCTTACGGTTTTTCAGGACTCACAAGGCCTGGTACTGCAACATTATGAGAAAAGGGGCATGACAATAAACAGTGCACATTACAATGAGATGCTACTGCCAAGCTGAAGCCTGCAATTCGAATCAAACGTTGAGGACTACTGTCAAAAGGTGTTGTGTTGTTACATGACAATGCCTGTCCACATACTGCTGCCCACACTGCTGAAATGCTTCAGAAACTCAACTTTGAAGTATTGGCTCATCCTCCGTATAGTCCTGATCTTGCCCCTTCTGACTACCACTTGTTTGATCCACTCAAAGAGGCATTAAGGGGCTGTCGACTTACCTTGGACTAAACAGTGAAAGAAGCGGTGTATTCCTGGCTCGCAGCTCAACCGAAACCTTCTTTTATGAGGGCATCAGGAAGCTTGTGCAACGATGGACCAAGTGCGTTGAAATGCAAGGGGACTATGTTGAAAAATGATGTACATGTAAGTTTCCTATTTGTATTGCAATAAAATTTATAACTACATTGTGAATAATAATTGACTTACCCTCATATACTAGAAGTGGATTGACTTCAATTTTTAACCCTGGTATGGTTTAACCCTAGCCATACCAGGGTTAAAAATTGCTAAATTTGCTTGGGTCACCAGTGACCCAAGCAAATTTAGCTCTCATTTTTCTCAACAGAACCAACTACTACATATCCTTCCCACTCTACCAGATATCATTAGTAACTGGAATTTTTGTGTGTCGGTGTTAGTGCTAATGTTGATTGGGTCTGCTTTATTCTTTGTGTAACTTAGAGTATTCATAATTCATTAGTGTGTTTTTTCATAATTTATTGTATGTTTTAATTGTATAATCATAATTTATTAATAGTTAATATCAATAGTAAGTTAGTGTTACTTGTTATTCATCATTGTTATTATGTGTCATTTAATTTCATTTGCAAACTAAAAACAATGGATGAACAACAAATTTTGAAAGCATTGGAAAAAACTTTTCAGATTATTCCGATGCTCCATCTTATCATTCAGACCACAACACAGGCTCAGAGGAGTCTGCCAGTTGCTCAGGCAGTGTTAGCGATATTGATACAGACATAGATGCCCACTAAAATTCATCTAAAAATCAAGAAGCTAATTTTGAATCAGTTCATGCTCAAGGTAGTGGATTTGTTCCTGTTCATGAAAACATGGAGCATGTAGACCCAGGGATGTATGAAATCGAGGGCAAGATGTTAGCTGTGATTGTCACAGTTACATTGAAGAATTTTTTTAAAAATGATGGTGCAACAATCAACAATGGTAACGTAGGTGGAGAATGTGCAAATTACTGCTATGGCAAACAGATTAATATGGGCCAAAAAACTGCCAGCACCTAGTTGAATTAGAGCTAGCAATATTATTAGCAAACTAGCTGATATAATAGGTAATGCAGAGAATAATAAACCTGTGCAGCTTCTAGAAACTTGGTGGCTTCTTATTGATAAATGTTCTTAAGATAATTGTTGAACACACTAATAAAAGGTAACTGAATTAGTTACTCGTCTTGTCCAAACTGCTATGGCCATCAGTTTGCTAAACACACTGACATACTGGAAATTGAGGTACTTTTAAGTTTTCTGTATTGGAATGGAGTATTTAAATTCAACCATGAATATGTTGAATCTTTATTTGTGATAAATGAAAGTGGAAAGGATATTTATCGATGTACCATAACACTATATCGATTTCAATTCTTACTTGAAGCCCTTTGCTTTGACAAAGGGGAAACTTGTAAGGAAAGATTGAAAGATGACCAACTTGCATCTATATCCAATCTCTTTAGCAGACTAATAGTGAATAGTAAGAAAAACTATTCCTGTGGAGAATACCTAACAGTTGATGAGATGCTGCTACCATTTCGTGAGAGGTGTAAATTTCGAGTTTTCATGAAAAGTAAGCCTGCAAAATACAGGTTGAAATTTGTGTTTGAGTGATTCTAGAACATGTTATCTGCAAAATTCCTATGTGTACATAGGAAGAGACTACATTCTAAATCCGAAAAACTGCTGATTCCTATTGCATCTGTTTTTCATCTTGCAAAAGTCGTTTTTCAATCTAACTGCAATATAACAACAGCAAACTGGTTCACATCACTAAGCTTGTCGACAAATTGACACTGAGAGGTCCAACTTATGTTAGAATGATTAATAGTAAAAAGAATATACTACCAACCTTCAAAGCAAAAAATGGCCAGCTTATTCTTCAAATTTCGGTTTCACCAGAGACAAAACAATTGTTTCATACATTTCAAAGAAAGGTAAGAGTGTAAATTTATTGTCTACATGCATCATGATAAGTCAGTCAGCAAATACGCTGAAAGTAAACCTGAAAAAATTTAATTTTTTAATATTACTAAATCTGGTGTTGATTAATTAGATCAGAAATGTACCATCTACTCTGTTGATAGAAGAACTAGACGGTGGCTCATAGTAGTGTGGTGTGGAATCATGAATATTGCAGGTGTAAATGCTTACATCATAAGAAATGCTAAAGATGAAGAAAAACTATTAATCGACAACCATTTTTGATTGATCTGAACCTGATCTGAACAATCATTCATTTTAGAATGAACCTGATCTAACAGCAGTTAACATGCAGATCACAGCTAAAGAATATCCCAAAGAGGCTAGGTGTGCTGATATGTACATATGCAAAGACACAACTTCAGGAAGAAGTACAGCTTCAACGGGTTCCAAAATGATATTGTTGTCAGGTGTGCAGTCATAGAGAGAACTACTCTAAAGAGTATAAAAATGCAAGAAAGCAGTCTGCAAGGTCCACAGATTTGCAACAATGATTGATAGCAACTGTGTTGACAATGATTAGGTAAGGAAAAAAATCACCAAAAATGACACAAGAATATATCTCTGTAAGTTTTTGTGGTTAACATTTTTAGTGTTTTACTGGTTTCATAACAACTATGGATATATACAATCAATATAAAAAACCAGTTATATTTAATGAACCTAATTGAACAATTAAAAAAAGTTTATACATTTTATAGATAATATTTTTTCACAATTTAATTATTTTACTTTTATAAAATATTTTCAGTGTTCCAATTGACTTTTTACATTATTTTTAGTGTTTAATTGTCATTATATATATATTCAATTTAATATAAATTTTTTTTTCATATGCATGTATTTTTTTTCCTTTTTTCTAAAACTGAAGTCACTTTTGACCCAGCCGTACGCTAAGTGACAAAAAAACACGACACCAGTTGAGGGTTAAATAAGCATCATCACTAGATTCATTATAAATACAAAATTTAAATACTCTTAGATGTAGAGCGTATGATGAAAATAATAGATTGCTTGCACGAGGCAGACAATCGCTGTGCAGGGTACATCATTCTTTTATCGTAACTTCAGAATCATTCAGAAACCAAGTATTCTGCAATACAGTGTTTAACAATTTTCATAAATAGCAAAAATTCTTTTCACGATTAAAATCTGTTATCATTTTGTTTAATTTCGGACAATAATTTCTTTATACTTAGCGTACCGGTAATTATAAATATTTTTAATGTATACACTACAAAAACGAATAGTTTGTATTTTTAATAGATTATTATTTCCCTTCATCCAAGTGATCATGAAATGAATGGCCACTTTATATGAATAAAGATTATCAAAATATTTCATTTGAATTAGGCTATATTATATGTACTTGTAATGGGTACAAGTACCCATTACAAATATATATATTAATGTATGTACTTGTAAACAAAGTTTTTTGATTACATTTACATTAATAAACATCAGAATAAAGTGCCGTTTTATTAATGGCAGAATTTAAATTCATATTTAAGAATAAAAAGTCCCGTAGTTAAGCTCGTGAAATAGTTCTATCAAGAAAACAGCTACAAAAGTTAGGTAAATTAGAAGAGGCAAACATTTAATACGCATTCAAAAATGTGAAGAAGAACCTCTGCAGCTTGTGGAATTTCAATAATCACAAGTTCAAAAACTCCGAAAATAAAAGTAGGTTCTTGTTAAATATAAATCGCAGTCGCGCTCATTCATCACGGCAAAAAAGTATAAACACCGTTCAAAACCAATTGGAGTATTAGTAGATTAAGACAGTTTTGATAAAGTCTCATTGTATAAAGTTAACGAGTTTCACGAAAACAAACTCAGCTGCCTACTTTAAATAAATTACGTGAATAACTTCAAAATAGTATTCAGTTGAGGTTCTAGAACTACACTAGCAGCTATCCGGAAAGAGTTATGGTTTAAGTGGTGTAAAACTGATAATAATAGAAAACTATAGATGGAGAAAGAAGAAACCTGGTGGAAGAGTAAAGAATATTTAAGAAAAATGATTAATTTCAGAAGAGAAACCTCGATTGTTTAATTTTTATTTGACGACAAAATCGTGCTCGAATGACAGTGGTGCAGTAGTAAAAGAACCACTAATAAATGTGATCGATAATCGTAATCGGGTGCTGGAGGGGAAATGGAGTTCATTCAGAACACGATATTAACTTGGAAAACGATTTCAAACAGCGTTGAATATTATTGTCGAACGACAGCGTGAACAGCAGCAATTTGATGATGTGGGCATCTGAAAAATAATTTCTGGTTTTCCCCTCCCCAAAAATAGTGGTTGTTATCGATATTGCGTCACATCACAATTCACTTCTAAAGAAGCCTACGAATTCAAATGATAGGAAAAGTGGCATGAATAATTGATCAAGAAAGGGAATATTCCGTTTAATAAAGCAATCTTAAAACCACAATTGTATGAATAATTAAATCAGGTGGAAATTCAAAAATAAAGTGCCATTTTGATGAACTATTAAAAAACACGGGCATCAGGTTCTGTGACTTCCACCTTACGATTCTGATTTAAATTCGATCGAGGTGATTTGGTCTGGTCTGAAAAGATACGTTGACAGCAAGAACACATTTTTAATGTCATATATTAAAAAAGTAGCTGAGGAAAAACTGAAAAATGAATATGGTTGATTGGAAACCATATTGCGAACGTATAAAAAAAAGTTGAAACTAAGTACAAGAAGATGGAACCGGAAATCGACGAAATGACGAATAAATTTAACATTCTCGTACATTTACACAGTTGTAGTGAAATTGACTGTTCTGATGAAAGCAGAGAAGATTGTGACTTCCCAGGACCAGGACATATAATGGAAATTTCAAGTAAGTGTTAATAATAATAGTACAATCAACAAAGAAAACAATCTTACAAAAAAAAAATTGAAAATTGTGTAATAAAAATTCTAAATATTATATAAAAAAGCATTTTACAATAATAATTGTAAGTTTAATTTATTTAGTGTAATTACAGATACAATATACATTCAAGCACTAGTTACGATTTTTTAATTTAAAAATACACCTAAATTAAAGTTCTTTAAATTCATTAGTATGTGATACTAATTATATAATAATGAATTATAACTAATAAAACATGAAAATGGTAATAAAATAAATGTCCATAAATAAAAGCATTATTATTGTCCTATTAGGTGGGTGTAAATAATTCAGAATAATTTTTTATTTTTCATAGGATAATGTTTATCTTACCTTGTGGTTGTGTGTGGTGATAAGTCCAAGGGGATTTAACTAATTTGGGATGTACTTAAGTTCATTTTCTATTTTTATCTTGCACTGTTAAAGCAATATGTTATTATTTTTTATTTTACTTTGTTTATATATTTTGTATTAACATAAGTGGAAGTATTTCTTTTGTAGTACTTTATAAGTTAAGCTATTCACTAATAACATTTTATTGTAAATATTTCTTTACATTTGCAAATGTAAATTTATAAATTTATAAATTTATTTATTTTCATTTACTTTTACAATTATTCTTATCTACTGATGATGATAATTTTAACAATCTGTTCACAATTTTTAATTTTTGTCGAATCCTTGTTTTCTCCTTTTTATATTATTTCAGTAACTATTTAGCATAGCTTATTCTTTGTGTTAACATGTAAACCTGCAAATCTACAGCAAATTTATAAACTTGTAAAATATTTCTGGTAAACTTATAAAGTATATCCCTCTAGCCTCCAGAAAATTGTATTAACATCTTAACCTCTAAGTTAATTTTTCTTTCTAGTTGTATTAACATAATTATCATTTAATTACATTTCATTACAATTATTTTTTTAAATTTAAAATTCAGTTGCATAATTAAATTATTAATAGTAACTCATAAAAATAGGTCATAAGAATTAATTTAATTATACGAGTAAAAAAACAAAATAAAAATATAAATATGAGTAAATACTATGTATTGATGTTTAGTCCACAAAGTATAATTTAGAATTGTATCATGACTAAATGGAATATTCATTTATGAAATATTTCAGATAACTGACTAATTAGATGAACACAGTACTAATTTAATGTAGATAATTAATGTATTGTAATTAAAATATTAGCATCACCTACAGTACAGTTCTTGCAATGACATTGTCTCTGTAATCTATGATATCATTCTTTAATTTTACCTTTATTGAAGTGTTGCTTATGCATTGTTTAAGAGGCTCTAAATAATATTTTATTATTTAACTTGTTAATAAAATATTATCATACTCCTACATCATTAGGTGTTTTATTAATTATTAAACTGGCTTTTGTAAATTTATAGATTGTTTTATTCATTATTAATGAAATAGAATTTGTATGAGTTTCATTTATGACAAATATTAATTGTTGTCATTGTTATTCAAGAATAATTGTACTTATTACTGTGTTAGTAAGTCAAAATAAAAAGAATATATTGTTCAGAAATTTATAAAAGAATTATTTTATTTTAAAAGAAAACTATTTTACAAGAGAATATTAAAAAAAAAAAAAACATTTCCTATTAATATCAAATATATTTAATATTTTTATACTTTTTTTTACAACAATTTTGGATAGATTAAAAGTCAGTTACCATTATTACTAATAGGAAAATAACAAAAAAAAAAAAATATTGTTGTTATATGTTTTTATTATTTATTTAATGTGTAATACATATTACAGGAAGTGTTCACAAGCTGTTGTTCTTATATATTCATGGCAGCATTTAATCACTGGATTACATATTTTTACCAATAATATTTTGCTACAATTTATAAAATCAATTAAGTTTTCAATTGATAGCTTCGAGTGGTTCAGCTCTTTTGGATTCGAAGAAAGTACCACATCTTTGACAATTTCCTGGAACAAAAGGTTGCAAGGTATCAAATTACATGAATATACGTAGTAGCCATTCATTTGTATCTCATGCCCCATACATTTAGGAATGGGGGTGTGAGAAAATTGAATTATAGTCTCTAATTTGAAGAGCACTATGAGGAGATGCCCCATCTTCCTGCCAAACACAGGGACAGCCAATTTCAAACACTGAATTGTTTAACAAGTTTGAATTAACAATATCTTGAATTAACTCTCGGCCCATTAAGTTTCTTCTCTATAATTATATAACATTTTCATCAGACTAACAAACATAATTAATGTGATTTACTAGGAGGCTACACGGGTATGCTTCATCAGACCATACTACTGATCTAGAGTGTCTGCTTCATAATAATTGATAAATTCCTCACAAAATTTCACTTTCTATCAAAATTATCTTCTCAAAGTATCTGAAAAGTCCATGAAAAGATTAATAACATCTCAACTTCAATTTCTTTATAATGTTTCATAAACTTGTTCAGGGTATTTCTAGCTGGACAGAAGCTTTCCAATTAATGCTTCTCTTTACAAATTCCACAAAAGTAGTTTGTTTTCTAAAGTGCAACTAGTTTTAGGACTACCAGAAGCCTATTCCAAAAGTACAATACTAATAATCTACAAGTACTGGTAAATATGATCTAATAATATAGTGTTCCACAAAGTAAATAATAACACTAATAATTAAGTAGATTATACAAGTATTAATAATTAACAAGTGAATTCAGCTATCTTACTAGTGAATTGAATAAACAGGAAATATCATGCCAGATGAAAATGTTAACCCACCGGTTGGTCTAGTGGTTAACGTGTATTCCCAAATCAGCTGATTTGGAAGTCGAGAGTTACAGCGTTCAAGTCCTAGTAAAGCCAGTTATTTTTACACGGATTTGAATACTAGATCGTGGATACCGGTGTTCTTTGGTGGTTGGGTTTCAATTAACCACACATCTCAGGAATGGTCAAACTGAGAATGTACAAGATTACACTTCATTTACACTTATACATATCATCCTCATTCATCCTCTGAAGAATTATCTAAACGGTAGTTACCGGAGGCTAAACAGGAAAAGGAAAGAAAGATGAGAATGTTGATTTTGAATACTTGGGTTTTAAAGAGTAAACCTTACCTCTTGAATTATTCTACTAACTTAAATCTTTAATTAAATTCAGAGTCTGAATAGAAATTAAAATTTATGCATTTTTTACATAGTTTATTAGATTTCTTGTTCGTTGTCCCTTGACCACTGTGTAAAATCTGTTTCTTGACCACATACTAAAATCTTTAAAGCAAACCTTTTCAACAAAAACAAGTATTACTAGCACTCTCTTCCAAGTTCTAGTTCTATTTATTTTTTATAAATCAAGAATGAAATTACAAGTAGAATACTAGTACAAAATATTTCTGTAGAATGAAAGTTTTGTACTTTTTAGCTATGATTTCATAATATGCAATGCACTGAGTAAATAAATTTTAAGTAAATTATTTGTCCATAGTAATATGGGAATAGGTCCCTGATCATGGAGCATCTCCAACACCTCCAGTATTTTCAAATTTTATGTTTAGTTTACATAAATGTAGATGGGCCAATAGTAAAGATTTATGAAATCTGTCTTGTAATTCTTCATGGATGACAATAGTATCCTTATTATTTTCCACCAACATTATAACATAATTACTTATTCGTGGTTTGTGTTCTTAAATCCCACTATTCTCAGCAGATTCAAAATTGAACTGAACAATTGAGTAATAATTATATATGTAATTAGTTATATTAGTTTAATTAACTGATTACTGCAAACTGGAAATTTCCCTCCTATTAAAATATTTAAGAATTTAAATCTGCATGCAGGGAGCCACCATATATTCATTTACATAATTTTAAATTGTTAATATGGACTTATGTATTTTTATGCTGCTCTGGTCATGGTTTTACCACTGTTTCCTTTGATCTGTCAGGCAAATACTGAGGCAGTAAATTTTTTGTTCATGGAGTATTATACCTGTCATGATCTATGTAATGTAATATTATATACTGATTTGATTAAAATATTTTTTTTTTTTTTTTTTTTTTCATTAGAATAAATTAAAGTTATGTAGAAAGGGAATTTTTATAAGTAATATAAAATACAATAAAATGGCTTCTTGACTCAAATTTCACATCCAGAAAACTGTCAATAATTACAGGTTAAGGGGATAATGTGAGTGAACATTTTTTAACAGTTTAGATTTTTTTTTAATATGATGGGAATAGAAAAAATATAAAGAAAACAAATATATGAGTCCAATGAAATACATAAACAAAAAGAAGTTGTGGTGCCAATTTCTTCAAAACTGAGGAGTAAAGTAGTTTTCTGTTGTTTCCTCTAGCAAGCTGAATATACTGTTGCATTTCATCACACTAAGATTAACAAAATGAAGGTGATATTCAGCCCTAAAAATGAAATTATTCACCTTAGGATTTATATAAAGATATCCTTACATTCAGAGAATGGAACTTTGTGCCTCTTTAGATAGATTGCTTTACATGCATCACATAATAAAAAAAAATGAATTTGGCAGATAGAATAAAGCAACAACAAATTAATGTATTCCTTTCTGTAGGAAATAACACATTAAATCTAAAAAAAATTAAAATGCAGAAAAATTATTAGTCCAGCTATGTATATTATTGTTGTTGGTTGATTCTATAAGCTGTTATCTCCAACCAGAACTAAAAGTTTATTACAATATTATCTATGTTATTTACCCAGAAAGTTAAAACTTGTATTTTAAGTATAAAGAATAAAATATTCAGTTGGTATTAATGAAATCATTGGCAGTATTTTAAACAAAGTCAAGATTCTATTGTTATCACTCTTATAATTCTAATTAATGAATCTTTCAGCAACACCTTTTTCCAAGCTGCCTTAAAACTTCCATTGTTATTCCCCTCCTTAAGAAAGGTTTGGAACTTCATTTATAAAGTTATAATTAAGTTTCATTATTGTCTATATTTTCTAAAGTATTTAAAAAATTGTGAAAAATTGACGTAACATTTCTTGTTGCTTGAAAAGCACAGTATATTAACAAGCATGGTTTTAAAAAAAAAATTGTCTACTGACAGCTATTTACCAGTTTTTGGAAAATATTTTAAATTGCATAAATAACAAAAAGATTCTATTTTCAATTTTTTTTTGCAATTTCATTAAAGTATTCAATTTGGTTACGTATTTTTTACTGATGCAAAAACTTAGTAGCTATTGAACCAGAGGAACTACTGCACATGGTTAAAGTTATTCCTTACCATCCTTAAACAAGTAATTGAAATTTCATCTTTTGATAAGACTACACACATAAAATTTAGGTCCTCACTTCAAGATGTAGAATATAAAGTGTTTCAAATAAATATTCTACACTCCTCGTTTAATGATTTGCTTCAAAATGAGGCATCCTTTATAACTCTCTTCACAGGCTACACAATTATTTCTATATCTGAGGATAATTCGAAAGCAATTCAAAATTCTGCGATAGGAATTCAGAAAATTATCTACTATGGATTTAACTACCCTAACTTTAAATAAATAAAACCGCTCAGACATAACACAGTTGATCTTGTAGAATTCCTATTAATGAAAACAATAGTATTTCTGTTGCCCATAAAACAAAATTTTTGGGTGTTTTATGAGTTAAGTTCTCGTGGAGTGATCAAATGATTTCATTTGTTACAAAATCAAACCGTATTGTCTTCCTTTTAAGAGCCTTAATAAAATGTTAAGTTTGACATCAATAATAATATTTCTTATACTTAGGTATTTCTGTGTAAAGAATAATTCCATCTCTTGGCACTTTCTCAAAATTTCAGAATGAGTTTTTAAAATACAAAAATGGGGTTGGATTACTATCTAGCACAGTAAGTATGAATTGTGTAGATCAATATGTACAAAATTAAGAATATTAATTTATCCTTGTATTTATATTTATGAATAGGCAGTCTTTTCTAAAAAGAATAGTCATTTATTCTTAAAAAAATAATAATATCCACTTCTACCAAACCAGTCAATGGAATTGTTTTCGTATAACTCAGCAAAATACTTTACCCGATACTTTTACCCTACTAATACCCTACGAGAAGGATCGTATAATGCTTCCATGCTATTTTTAATACTGAACCATTTGAACAATCTTCCCAAAAAATTTATTTAAAACACAATTCAAAAATTATATTTTACCAAAATAATATTAATCTGTTGATGAATTTTTAAAATATGCTATTAAAAATAATGATTTATTTGCATCTCGTTCAACTTGTACATAAATATGTGCTGAAATTAATTTTAAATTGTGCCTTTTGAATTGCAAGTTATTTGTAGTAACTTTGCTATATGCAATGTTTCCCATAACATTATTTTTCATGTGATAATAAATAAATAATATATAGACTTTGATCGCATCTATTTTTTATTTTATAATTTATGTTTTTTTATTATTGTTGATCTTACAGTAGTAATATGATCTATATAATGTATTACTATGTATTGATCAGAATAAAAGATTTATTTATTTATTACACATGAAGAGACAGTAGGAGAGAAAATAATGAATTACCCATAACAACAAAATTCTAAAAGTGGCAGAAAATTGCCATGAACTTAAAATTCATTAATAAATTAAAAAATTTAGTTTGTATTTAAAAAAAGATTGTTTCTTTTTTTTTATCTTATTTTTTTTTTGTTTTGACATTTTAAGAATCCTAAACAAACCAAAAAATTTGTATCTCTTACAGTACTGTTATTAAGTTTATAAAAGGTATTAACTACTTTTATATTTGGTACTTCTTATAAATTTAAAATAGTACTTCACATTTTGAAATCATTAAAAAAAGGAAAACCACGATATTAAATTAAACTTATTCTCAACAGCAGAACAAATTAGATCAATAATGTATGTAATTCTATTTTTCAAGATCAAAATTTAATTCGCTTAAAGTCTAGAACTAGAAATTATATCATTTTTAATGGTATAACTTATAATATATTATACTTATGAAGAAATTGGTTTATTTTTCCAAATACTAGATATAAATACAAATAAACCGAACATAATTTATGATTATATCATAGAAATGTCATCTTTAAATGATGAAAACTGAAATATGATAATGAGTATATTTGAATTAGATACATCTACATTTTAAAATATCAGAAAACAAAATGAACATTTTATTAATTCTTGGATGAATTGCATT
The DNA here is from genome assembly GCF_047948215.1 of Lycorma delicatula. Lineage (NCBI taxonomy): Eukaryota > Metazoa > Arthropoda > Insecta > Hemiptera > Fulgoridae > Lycorma > Lycorma delicatula. The sequence goes on from NC_134460.1 coordinate 92,781,342, forward strand.
TAAAATCATCGATATGTGGTATTTACATGGATAAACTGGTGACTATGAAAAAATAAAATCTTTAAAAAACTTTAATTTTATCAGTTTGATAGCAATTTAAAAAATTTATAACAAACCTGAAAGTACAGCTTGTGCTAGCAGAATGATTTGTGATTTTGCAAGACATTGCAAGATTTTGATAAGTTAAAAAAGTCAACCTTAACGATCTCTACAATCTTACAGTGCTGTACTTATCAATTACTGATGGTTAATGACAATTATGGCAGCCATTGTCCTTATAATGTAGTCAAAATTAGCTAAGCAGAAGTTTTCCCATACAATTTTTGCAGCTTCTTTAACCAGTGATGTAAGTGAAGTAATCTTCCTTCTATGCTGAAAGTGTAATTTTTTCATTTCTCATTACATAATTCAGATTCTTTTTGACATAATTTATGTTTACAGGCTGCTTAGATTATTGATGTAACACCTCAATATCAATTCAAACCACCGTCAGAATTCTTTGAAATCTATGTTTCAAATACTTTTATTCACTTACCATAAATTATCAGTCAAATTTTTCACCTCTTATCTCATAAAGGTACAGTGTACCTAGAATACAAATTTTCGCATCTAGATATAAACTATAGCTGGTTTTTGAAAACTTCATATTCTGGAAGGCTTCACAGACTTTAGGTGCTTTAGTTCTTACTTCTGCTGAGATTTCCCAGTTCTTATTCTCATCGCACTGAAGGAAGTTAAAAGCATGAACACTTTCTTAATGGTGTTATAGTTTTGCAACCCAAGATTTTATAGACTTATGTCCTTTCTCGTAATCATGTTAGTGTGTGTAATGCTAAAGTTAAATTAAAACCATATTTATCATCAGCCTCTACTATACAATCTTTCAAGTCTGCAGACCCTTAAATAAATCTGCTTCAAAAAATTAGGGTTATCCATACAACACTTGTGTGTATATATATATATATATATACACACACACATCATTGATAACTATGTATTTCACAACAGTACTTACCTCTATTCTATTGATGATTTCTCTGAACAGCTGATCTGATAGTAATTGAAGTGGAATGATAATAAGGCACAACCACATTTTATTCTACAAAAAACCTACAACTCTTCACTAAGATAATGTTTCATTTTACTGGAGTGTTCAACTGTTACTGCTACCTGTCATTAATATAGACTGGCAATTATTTGAATATCTTTTTCCAATGGCTTTATACGGCCAAATGCCTTCTTGAACCCAGTAAAATAGTTTTTAATTAATATCCCAATATCACTATACTATAACTTTAATCACAAATGAGGTTTCCCTCAATCATATATCCTGATCAAACTAACTAGTTGATCCTGATTTCATCTTTAAGTTTATGATAAATACGTTCATGAATGAATAAGTGACCTTCAGAAAAAAATTTAAGATCATGGATGACACTAACAGTTTAATGACCTGAAAACATAGTCACATTTATTGAAGGATGATGAAAATGGATTCAAGTCAGTCAGATAGAATCTTACCTGTTATAAATTATTATTACATATTATAAACTTGACATTATTCTTAATTATCTATAACTTTCCTTAAATCCTGCTTAAGCAAAATTATTAAAGAAAGAATTAATTGATTCTTCATGGATTTTTTATTTTTCAATTACTTTACATAATTTCTTTTATGAGAATAGCCAGAAGCAATGGAAATAGAATTTACAATTTCATTTCAACACATGTTCTGAAGAATTGCAAAAATAAATTGTGCAGCAACTAAGTAGATAGTTAAGTAAAATTACATACTAAAACAAAGTGTCAGAGTAAGTATAAGTTAATAAAAAATCAAACAAAATTAATCCCTTAATAAACAAAAAAATAAAAATATTTGAGAACTAAGGCAGATCATTAGTTAAAAAAATGTTCTGTCAAATATTAAAACACAAAAAAAAAGAAAAGTATTCAAATGTTATCAAATTAATTATTATTAAATGTTTCGTAAAAATAAAGATAAGATATCAACTGCTGTTGTAGTAAAATTATGATTTTCACATTTATGATAAAATGAATGCCTAATTAAGAGTTAGATGCTTAGTCACCACTTTAGTAATTATTTTAACAATTTCTATAATGCCATTTATATACTATTTATTATAGTTATGTTTATTTAATTTTTGTAAATAAATACTAATAAAATATTATAATTATTGATAATGGAGTTAACTTGAATTTAAGTCTCAATAAAATGTTTCTTAGGACAATGCAACTAAATACTGTTGTTAGAAGTAGTAGGATAGTACAAAAGAAGAAACACATTTCATAATATATCTGATATTGTTTAAAGTACGAGAGTAAAATTGATCAATTTAAATATTTTTACAAGTTCTTAGCTCTATTTTACTAAAAATAACCAAACAATAATCCTTATATCATATGTGTAAGGTAAAGATTATCTATTGTAATGATTGCAAAGAAATCTGAATATTTCTTATATTGAATCAATTTTTAGTCACTGCATGACATTTAGTAGACTTTTTTAAATGCAGAAATAGAAATAAATATATGTGCATGTTTTGTTTAATAATAATTATCTAAATTCAATTGTCATTATGTTAAACAAATTACATGAAATTTTTTTAATCAAGAAAAAAAGAAGATTCTCGATTCAATCCACATATTTTCTCTGATTATATATTAATTCCCAATAAGTTAAAAATGTCAAAGAACAGTTTAAAAATCATTCTCAAAGAAATTTTTCTGTTCCATGATTACAGCTTAATACTTAAAACCATCATCACTTGGTACATTGCAGAAAAAAATTATACTCATGTTGTTATCAATAGATAATAATAGTATTTTTTATCGCTTTTAGTATTTTTTAGGGACTCCAAGAATTAGAAACTGCTCACTGTTTATGTGGTGTAGCAGGAATCTATCTGCTAGATCAGAGTAGTTAGTTTTCTCAATAACTGAGAGAAAAATGAACAGCCATGGCTTTGATGTTGGTAACACATTTACCAAACAACACAGCTTATGTAGGCAGTTACATGTTACCACATAAACTAAATTACATTATACAGCATAGTAAATTATTATGCATGGGTTTAGATTATAAGAGGGTTAAAAGGCATAGCTTTACATAAGCGTGACCTCAGCTAGTATTCAGCCAAAGATTTTTTAAAACTCTGGACAAGGTATCAGAGTAGCCCCGACCTTGCGGACAGATAATTGATCTGAGTTCATGCTATATCATAATTTTTTGCAGGCTACATACAAAACTTTATACAAACAAAACATTCTTAATAAAATAAAATTATGCCTCAATAAAACTATCATGTAATCTACTGTTTTTATTGTTATTATTGTATTATTAATTTAAACACTATTATGTTGAAAGTTTTGCATTTCATTGTTTAATAAACACAATTAAAAGCATTTAATGTAATAAATTATACTTTCTAACAATTGTAGTATATTTTTTGATAGAAATTTGTCCATTACTATTATTATAATACCATTAATCATTTCATACTATTAATACTGTTCTATGTGATACCAGAGCTTAAATAAAAATGGATGGCCAGTGTGCATGACTCATAGCATCATGATTGTTTGAGTTAAAACATAATTTACTAATAATTTATATTGTGAAGATAGATAGTTATATATAAGATTTAAATTTGTAGGATCTTCTTCTCAAGTGTGTTATTTAAATATAATTAAATATGCAATCGGTTTTTTCTTTAGTAAATGATTTACAACAAAAGATCGATAAAATCATCATGACATAAAGTTGTGTGCATGCAACAATACATTATTTATCAGAGTTCATTTAGATAAGAATTATGATTTTTTTAAAGTTTTAACGTAAAGTTTGAATTGAATTAAGCTTTTTACAAAATAAGGAAATAGGGAAAATGTTAATAAAAACCTGACAACAAAGTTGTAATACCTTCCTGGCATTGATTGTTTATTTTTATAAAGAAAAAAAAACAATGACACATGAAAAAAGTTACCTAAGATTTTTTTTAGGGTGAAGGTAAATTTATGAAGTTTTATTGTAAAATTTTATATTTAAATAAACCAAAAAAGATTTAATAAAATAGTATTTTTTAAAATCTTTCTCTGCTCCACCATCTCCAAAATCACCTTCCAAGAAAATTTTTTTTTCTACATTTACTTTTCAGCCATTTTTAAATGGAATTAACTAAAAAAAATTCCAATGAAAAATGTACAACCAATAAAAAGTTACCTAAGATTTCTATTTTTGGGGTGAAGGGTGAAATTTTATATGATGAAATTTTATTGTAATATTATTATTAAAAATTTCGTAATAATACTTAACTTTAATAGATTTAATAATATTAAAAGTTTAAATAAAGCAAAAAAAAAAAATAAAATTAAAAAATAAATATTTTAAAAATTTTATTGACTTCTGCCCCAAAGTATTTTTTGGGGTCACTTGCACTACTAATATGCCTAAGAAGACATAACAAAATTTTTGGTTAAAAAATATGCAATAAATAGAAAGATAGCTTTTTATCAATTTTTGAGGAATGGGGAATTTTGGGACAAAATATTTTTTAAAAATAAGGATCCACATATGTACTGTAGTTTATAAAGTGGGATTATGTTTGCAAAATTTTGAGAAAATTAACCCAAAAAACTACGTAGCTCCTGGATATTGATGCAAAAATTTTACTACTTTACCCCATATACATTAGTTTCTGTACAAAATTTCATCAAATTCGGTTTATCCTGTCAAAAGTTATTAAACTTTAAATATGCCAATACACAGCATGTACATACATATGAATAGTTCCCCCTTTCTTTGTTTTTAGGGCCTCTAGGTTGTGAAATGTTGAAAAATGACCCATGCCCATTTTTTAACTGATTACCATACTTTCCTTCTTGCAGTATACTTCTAGAGTCCAGAAAATAGATTGTATACATAACTAGGGCACAAAAAAAGTATTACAACAGTCATAGACTAGTGAATGCATTAGTATTAATAACAGAACCTGTGAAAATAGTAACAGAATTAGACTCAAAAGTAATCTTTTGCCTCGTTCACAGTATCAACATGTCAGCAAGGATGGAGTTAGGGTGAGAGCTGATATATACATCATGGTAGCTATCCAAAGAACCAGTTTTCCAAGGTGATGAAGGAAAAGGGAGGATATAGAAAGGTAACTAATTAACTGTAAACTCACCAGAAGAACTGCTTTTGATTATCATAGGGTGGTTAGCTTGTCTTATCTGTGACCTTGCTGTATGGATTAGTTCAGGCTACAATAAGTTATATTGTCCTTTAAACAATATTGAATGTGACTAATACTGGGTGAAATAAATAGTAGAGATTACCTTATATATATATATATATTTGTATGTATATTATATAATATATGTATATTAATAAGAAACTTGTCTGAGAGTATATTTGTATATTCAATACTGAATAAATGTTTACTTAATTTTAACTACTGTATAAAGTAGATAAAATTAAATTTGTGTGAAAATATATTCAAAATCGAATAACTAAATATTTTTGATAAGATAAATTGTTAAAAAATCCTTCTGTTTTCAGAGAGGCTCTTGGATGGCATTTAATAATTAAATTGCGTGTTATAGAAGAAAAGAGACTTTTGTATTACATGTTACACTAGTCTTAAAAAATTAAACTGTAGACTATGTAGATCAATTTAATTTAAATACTCAAGATCTTTGTTACTTAGCTTAGATACTTGTTAACCAATAAGCCAAATCAATTGGTAATAAACATTACCCATAAGTGAAAGTTATGCAATTTGTAGACAATCATTTCATTTCTCAGATAAACAGTATGCAAGAGAAATATGATCATTATTATTAGATTTCATAAGTGACATTTTCTTTATCGTTGTTTTATTTCCCATCCACATTTGAATTCAAATTATTATTACATACGGCATGCTACCAAATTTTGTTCATGATCATTAGGCGTTCTGTTAGGAAAGTTGCTGGTTCTAGTATTTTATCCAATTCATGTAATCTTACTAGTAGAAATGCTGTTTGTTTATTCATTTCCTGAGAATTTTTTTTTCATTCTCACTGTAGCTTTCATTCACTTCTCTATTTATTTTTCTATTAATTTTGGATAATTGTAGATTTCATTCACTTCTCTATTTATTTTTCTATTAATTTTGGATAATCTTAACTACTGCACTCATTAGCAATTTTACATTTAAAACAAAGAAGAATAACAACAAAACTGAAAGTATGTTCTGCTTGTTTAATTTTAGAGATCTATAGGGTCTACTTTATGTAGACTATTGCAGTAGATTTTTATCCTTACTAGATGTTTTCATATATTTCAGAATGCTTAACTTTAATTAATATGTGCAACATGCACATGCTTGCACAAACACACATACACACACACACACATACAAAGTTTACACATGTGTGTTCAGTGCTTGTGTTTACTACATATTAACAAAAAATATTTATTCAAAGTGTAATACTTTATTTTGTTATATTTTAAATTCTGATAGCTTTGTCACAAAAACAATAAATTTATAGGTGAGCCATACGCAATTAAAACGACCAGTTCATTTCTGCTTTATATTATATAGCGGCATTAGTGATAGACATTTTTTAAGGTATTAATATTACTCTACTTCTTTATTTTTTCCCTAACAGGAGGCAATTTAGTATTTCACAATATTTAGGAGCTAATAAAAATAAAACTAATATTATTTTAATATAATAAAGAATTAAATTATATAAATCTACTGCTTCATTAAACAATTCTAAAAAGTAAACTTACCTATTTTAGTTTATAAATTTGTCTCCAATTATCTATTCTATTACATTTATCTCCATCACATCAGAAGAGAACTATAACGTTAAAACAATGTAAGAACTGATATAATGACCTTTTAAAACTAAATGTGATTCAACCAATACATGCTTTTAAGACAATATACCTTTAAAATAACATATATGTTTAAAACTAAACGTTTTTTTTTTTGGTAGGAGGAGGGAAAATCTGTAGCCAGACATCTAGCAGTCTGCGCTAGCACTACAGAGTGTGTGGGTTTCCCGCATAATGCAGGGACCCACTAAAACACCTCTCCCTTATATAGCAGCCTAGATACCTGCCTTATGGAATAACTTTCAGACTACTTTTCTACCTGTGGGTCTTCATTGAATGGGTTGGGGCTCCCAGGCACTTCAATGGCAGCTGACAATCCCAAGGGGCCCCCAACTGCTTCCTTGCCTAGGCTCTTTGCTCATCATCCTCCTACATTGGCTATGATGCTCACGTCCTTTCTTCTTCTATTTTCTTCCTTAGAATACTCTCCGACATAGTGGCTATTGCTTTCCAGGCAGCTTTACTGGACAATAAACGTCTATCATGGCTAGGAACAGAGGGGGTTGTGGCAACCGGAAGCGTCACGACTGGTGTCTTCCCCTATGGGTTTAGGATGGACAATAACGTCTGCATTAGGTTGGCTGAGCTTAACCATCTCACAGCCTCATGACAAAGCTTCCTTTCTTCCACCCACCTTCCTACGATTAAGTGTGCTCAACTGTATCTTCCTCATCACATTAGGCACACTTAGGTGCATCCCTTCTCTTTCGTTGATGTAGGTAACTGTTCAACGCACCATGGCCTGTCAGGAGCTGGGTAAGCCAAATGTTTGTGTCCTCAAACTCTGGCAGGTGCATCTTCTGATGTTCAAAATGATATGGAAGGTCCACCTGCCTAGCCTTGACCTTTCCCACCTTTCCTGCCACTTTGCCATTAAAATGACATGAGCATCATGCTTCATGACTCCATTGCTCCTATCCACCCGTTCCTTTATCCTGAATTCCACAGGTAGCAAACTTGCTAAGATGAAGGCGGCCTCTGCGGACACAGTTCTGTAGGCAGATGTAATCTGGGGGGTCATTTTCCTTGTGACTATTGAGTGCTAGTTTGCATTTCTCAAACTGCACAGCATACTGCCATATCATTGCCGTGTATAAAACAGTAGACGACACTATCATGGCCAGCAGTTTTCTCTTATAGGATGTAGGACCCCCCATGTTGTTCATCAGTCTCATCAAGGCTCTGGTCACCCTACCTTCCTTGGTGACTACTTCCTCTGCATGTCTGGTGAGCCTGCGTTCATAGTTCATCCAGACATACAGATATTTCACCTGATGGACCAGCTCCACCAACGTATTACCTACAATGACCTGTATTGGCGGCTCCAACCAGCCATTCAAGGTTGGCTTTTCAAGGTATATGATATGCCATCATTTATGAGATTCCACAGCAGTGGCCCCAATAATGACCTCTGAGACATCCCATGCTACATGTGAAATTCAATTCTATCTTTGGAGGATGAACCCAGGCTCTTCCTGCCCCACAGGTAGTCAGCTATTAGCTTCTTCAAGTAAGGGGAGATGTTTATTTTATCTAGCACTTCTATAATGGCTTTCCATTTAACACTGTTGAATGCGTTCTAGACATCAAGGAAGACTAATAGCAATATCTTACTGGTATGCCTGCAACCATATGCAGCCATATCAACAATGGAATTGACTATTTTAAGTGTATTGATTGTTGATCTGCCCTCCTGAAAGCCAAACTGATGATCTGAGAGACCACCAGCCGCCACAACTTCCTTCTTAAGCCTATTCAATAAGAGTGCCTCGAAAAGTTTTCCCAATGTGTTTAATAGATACGCAGCCTATTATCAGTTTTACATCACTTAAACTGTAACTCTCTCAGGATAGCTGCTAGTGTAGTTCTAAAACCTTAAACTGAATACTCTTTTGAAATTCTTCATATAATTTATTTAATGTTGGCAGTTCATTTTGTTTAGCATGAAACTTGTTAACTGTACTTCTTACAATGCCTTTATCAAAACTGTCTAATCCTCTACCTGATTTCATACTTTTTTGATGGCTAAATGAGCACAATTGCAATTTAGATTAAGAAGATCCTGCTTTTCTTATTGGAGATTTTGAAGTTGTGATTATTGAAATCCCACAAGCAGCAGCGGTTCATTCTTCACATTTTTGAATGTGTATTAAATGTTTGTCATCTTCTAATTTTCTTAACTTTATAGCTACTTTCATCTAGAACTGTATACATTAACTGTTGCACAAGTTTAACTACAGAGCTTTTTATTCTCTTTGTAAATAAAGTGAATGATAAATATTATTTTAAATTTGGTCAGGGCTCCCACCCATCCCATTTTAATACCATAAAATATTTAAATATCATTTTATGATATTTAAATATTGATTTAAATTTTGCCATTACAAAAAAAATTAACTAACAAAAACACAAAAACTACACACAAAACATAATTAAATGCAAAAATTCATAAATGCAAATAAAACATTAACTAACATCCCACACATTATAGAAGGAAACAACTATAACATTCATACAGGGTCATGTCAAGAATTGAACTAAATCAGTTTATTGAAAATGAAAAGTAAACATTAGTATTGAATATTAATCAACAATGTAATACAAAAATCACTTAGCTATTCTATGAGTACATATAAAATGACCAAAATATTATAATTTTTAGGGTAAGACCTATTATTTAATGACAATATTTTTTACTATAAACATCATCAATACTAATACCCATTACAAGTGAATATAAATATAACACAAATGAAATATTATGATGATCTTTATTCATGTAAAGGGATCATCATTTTATGACTCACTTGATGGAGAAAATGTAATAGTAATCTGTTAATACATATAAAATATTCATTTTTGTATTAACCGCAGTAAAAACTATTTAAAAGTATGCTAAACATTTTTTTGAAAGAAATTATTTCTGAAAGTAAACAAAATGATAATAAATTTTAATTGTGGAAAGAATTTTTGCTATTTATGAAAATAGCTAAACACACTGTACTGCAAAATACACTCAGTTTCTGAATGAGTCTAAAGTTATGAGAAAAGAGTGATGTACCTCACACAGTAATTGTATGCCTCAAATAAGTAAGCTTGTATTTTCATTGTAAGCAATGTACATAATTATCCACAGATTAATCTAATAAATCAGCAGTACACTACCCTAATGTCAACATTGCTAAATGTAATATTGCAGTAAAAGTGATCATCAGTTTAATAAATGCACACTTACCAGGCTAATTGCAAAAGTATGCATGTAATTGCCAATTTCCATGGTAGAGTAGTAGTAGTATTTTCTGCCTTTCATCTTGAAGGTTCTGGGTCTAAATCGTCAGGTTGATTTTTTCCAGACACTTCAAAATGCAGTTTTCATAAAAAAAATATCATAGGAGAGCTGAAATTAGGCTTGCACTTACAGGAGATAAAATAAATAAGTAAACAACGTAATTAATCTGTAAACTTTTTTGATTTTCAACATATTTTGCTGAAGTATAAAACAGACAGTATCTGTTCATGTATTCCTAATCTGAGTAACATTCAAATTACATGCTTATCACTCAAACATGATAGATTGTTAAATGCTGAGAATTTAGCGCTGCAGTACCTACCTCAAAACATTTATCCAGTATAACATTTTTATATTCTAAATAAAGGTTAATTTCTTCTCTTACTATTGATCAGAAGCTCAAGAAAACATGTAAATAGGTAACGCTCAAATTAAAATATTTTATTTCCTATAAAAGTGGATTAATTGCGTGAAGATTAAAAAATTTGGGAACAGATTGAAAAAAATTAAGAATATATTTGAACGTTTTTAACAGTTTTCACTTATGTAATTAAGTATTAAACATTACTTATGTATATTTACTCATACGTGCATATGTAGACAATTTGAGTGTGATAATTTTATCACACTCAAATTGTGATATTTGAGTGTGATAAATATTTATTAATACTTTTAAATCATTGAATTTATTTTAATTTTAAAGTGGCGTCTATTGCTTGCTTATTAGACCAAAAAAGAGTCAATGAATACAGTAAAATTTACCCAGGTGAAATTTTAGTTTTGGTAATCAGTGAGAAATAGTTCATTAAATGCAGCTTTGAGCACTGGGTATTTTCTTTCTGCTTTACAATTATTAATTTTCATGAGGATACTCTCTGAGATGTTCAGTTTTTGTGGAACCGTCAAATTTTAAGGGATATAGTTTTAACCAACATCCAATCTTTCCCAATTATTTTTGTTATGTAACAATTTTTGATCTCAAAATGTATTTTTTGTAATTGCTTTAGCACCTGTCTTTCTGAAATGAAACTAAGGTTTTTGAAAAACCACCAGCTTTAAATTTAGTTTCAGTAAAATGTTTAATTGAATTAATCAATAATACAATTTTGAAGGTTTCTTGAATTTTAAAATGAAATAATTTTCCTTGAGTCGAGGTGTTTGGAAACTGTGATGAAAACAGTAGCCCCATCTTATCACAGACTGTTTATTTTTTTATTAAGCTACAGTAAGTAACCTCATCTGAAGTCAGAAGGTCTGTAGTAAAGATAGTAGTAAAGAAGGTCTGTAGTAAAGAATATAATATGAATCTCGGTACAGAGTCCTGAAGAATGAGAAAAACATCCTTCTAAGTAGCCGTGGACAATAAGGTAATAAGGTTGAGGATGGCTCATCTTCAATTTGTCCAAAAGGCCAGAGTGCCAGACTTTGTCCAAGGTGTGTTGAATGTCTAAGAAGGCTGCTGAACACTATCTTCACTTCCTTGTACTTCATACAAGGAAGAATTGCATTCAGTCTTTTGCTGTATGGCAACTAAATGGGATAGTGGCAGGAGAAATGCCAGTAAACAAACAAATCCTTATTGCAGTGGATATTAATGCTAAGTCACTGTTGTGGCATAGCAGATTCACTGATGAAGGCAGTGGATTGGTTGAAGGCTTTTTAACTCAGCATGATTTTCAGGTATTTAATATGCCTGGAGAGTTGTCCACCTATGCTGATATGACAGTTGGACATCGGTTGTTTGGTGGAATGAACATCGACGCCACCATTGGTAGGTTTATTCCTGCTAATGTTGGTGATTGGAAGGTGGTTGATGATTGCTCAAGCGATTATCGATTCATTGCTCAAGCGATTATCGATTGATTGTTTATGAGATTTTTGGTGGCTTGAGTGATTGTTACCAATATAACGTTCCAGCTCAGCAGGTCATTTTCTGAACGGCATGCAGACTGAAAGAGATTTGTTGATTTCTTTTCAGCCAGACATCAAGTTCTTGATCGGAGTCTGGAGAGGTTAGCTTTAGAGGCCCTGGCAATTAGGTTGTCAACAGGTTTCATTCATGCTGCTGAGTATTCGATTCGTCGAAGTTCAGGCTGAGAGAGGATTGCCCCATGCTGGAGTAGTGAATTAACAGGTCTGAAACAGTCTGTCAGTTGTTTATGGAGAGCATCTCAGCATAAGGGTGATCCGGAATGTTGGGCAGTCATGGTTGCAGAGTATGGAGATCAAAGATCCCATTACTTTCATTAGGTCTGCATGGTGACTAGGGATTCCTGGCGTCCCTTTGTTAGTGAAGAGGGAGTGATCCCAGTGGTACTGTATGTAGGGTTTTGGGATACAAATGTAGAAAGTACATTCTTCTGTCTGCTCTCTCAACTCGTCATGGCGTAATATCAAATGTATCTGAAATTTTACTTAGACTATTGAACGATTTGCTGCCTGACAACAACGAAGCGGGGGAGATACCATCTGTGGGTGAGGCGTGAGGTCGCTTATTTCCCAGGTGTACATGTCTTTGGAGATTGCTGAGGCTGAAGTGCATCAGACTATATGTAGTTTAGGCAGGGGTAAGGTCCCAAGCTTTGACAAGATAACAGCAGAGCTCCTTGTTCGCTCGGTAGGGGTAAGTGTAAGAATTATCACACTGGTTTTTAATTAATTTTTGTCTGGCGGGTGCTTCCCTGCATGTTGGAAGAAAGGGATTGTTAAATTGTTGTTTAAAGGAGGCGACAAGGATCCCACTGTTAGTTCGTCTTACAACATACGTTGCAGAGAAGGCCTGTAGTGCCTTCTTCGGAATTTGATGTGTGGTCAATCCTGATTGAGGTCTTAATGTTAAGATCATGAGCATCCTGTACAAATGCGTGTGCGAGGTTATTTTGCTAGTATGCAGCGCCTGTTTGGGGTGGGAGGCTAATATTTCAAAATTACCGGGATATTTTACTGAGGGCCCAAAGACCCATGTTGCTGACGGTAACGGGTGGTTACCGAACTATTTCAGAAGAGGCGATCTTGGTGATTGCGGAAGTGAACCCAATCGATATTCTTGCGGTAGAAAGGCAGGAATCATGCTGCTCGGAAATTGGGTGAGTTAACTTCCGAAAAGATCTAGGAAATCGATCAGTATGGATTTGATTTATGGCAAGCTAGATAGGATGAGACAGAAGACGGGCGGTATATGCATGATCTTTTCCCAGATATTAGGTGCTTGCGACGCGCCTTTGGATTTCCCCAAACACGTACGTCACACAGTTTCTTCTGAGACACGGTGCTTTATCATTTGTCGACTGGACATTCTTGCTCAGTGCTAAATTTTCATCAGAACTGGGGTAACCAGGCCTAATGGTCTCTGGTTGAGGAATTCATGGTTTATGTAGCAAAAGAAAGAATAGCGAAGGGGGTTTAGTGCCAGCTGGGCTTCCTTTGTCGCTTTTGTTTTATTGTTCTTGTTTCTTCGTTTTTGTTAATTCTTTACTAGTTATGTTACAGTTTAGTTCAAGTTGTGTGTCAGTCTCACTTTTACCTCCTCGGGTAGGTGTAGGTGATTTCAGTTCCTTCACTTAACGATTGCGGGGATTCAGTCTTCTTTAAGACTGAGATGTGTTTTGTTTGTACGTGGCCACCTTTGTTAGAAGTACACCGATGAAAATTTCGCTTGCGGGATTCGCATCAATGGCGTCCTGGTCGAGGCGAGACTGCATTATGTCTACCACTGAGGTTTTTGTAGAAGATCTCGGAAAAGCCCATCAGGGTTAGGTACAGAGGAAGGGGTGACGTGGCGACCGGAAAAGTCACATGGTGGGTGTCTACCCCTTTGGGATCAGGATGAATATTCAAATATTGTAGTCGCATCTATCGACTACGTTTTTAATTAACTCGTATATTTTCATAAATCATTGATGCCATACAGAACAACAGGAGGTAGCTTAATATCTCCTTCCGATCGGTTTCAACGTTGATTTCCTCCATCGTGCGATCCTAAAAACGATTCGATAGGGATAAATCACCAGTTAATGCACGGTACTGAAATGTGCTACGTCCATGCGAACCCAGCACAGTCCGCCATGGTAGAGGTGCTACATGCGTATTGTGTTGTAAGTTTCATTTTCGCTGTCGGAACGAAACGGGACGCAAAGATAGCGGGGGTTTACTATCTCCCTACTAATCGCAGAGCCTGGAAAAATGTCCCTTGCTTCTGTGTATTATTGTCGGCGGGTCATTATTTATTTAGTGGCGGTTATAAATTTTTTTATTTAAAACCAATGAGAAACAATTGACTGGGGCTAATCTTAGGAGACTAGGCGCATATGAGCTTCGTACTACCGGCGTGATTCCCCTGAAGTCCTTTCGGTGCTAGCGCCTTTCGGCCTAACAGGAATACGCCTTCCGGGAGCTCTAGTGTTTGCAGAAAGCAATGCGCTCCCCTTTCCAGGAATAGTCGCTGGCTGGGGCCATAATAGTAAGAATTAGGTGAAGAAGATGTTGGGTGATAAGTAAGGTGAAGTTGAAGTTTGTAGTCTTCCTTCACTCGGGCTGTCTTTGTTGCTGCGTCTCTGCTGGGCTCCATCGTGCCGGATTCCTGTCATGGGAGGGCCGATTTTCATTCTTCTTTCTTCTGTTTTTCTGTAGTCTGTCTTTTCGGTAAACCGGTTATAAATAATTTACAAACCGTAAACCTTGAATAATTCCGTGGCCTGGAAAGGGCAGCACGGAGAAAGGGCAGACCTCTCCTCTCTTCCGTCGGGCGGCTGCTTTATTTTTCTTCTACAATCTTCGTTGCCCACCGTTCCCGTTAAAGCTCATCAGTGATAGGAACGGGGGGGGGGGATGTAGCGACTGGAAGCGTCACAAGGCGGGTGTCTTCCCCCTACGGAGTTGGGATGTCCACTGGCTGTCTTCTTCTTCGATTAGGAAATGGAATGGTTGGGTGTCTTACAAATTTGTATAAAAAACTTTTCGCTTCACGAGTGTTGGGGGGAAAATTTATTGAATCTTTTTATTTGATCAAGTGAAGATTTCTTTTGAGAAAAATTTAATTTTTAAATTATCCAGACACACATGTGTCAGGGAAGGGTTTTGGTTTCGCTGTAATCAGATACATCAAATATAACGTTGTCCTTGATAAGACTGCGTCAAAACTATTTTTTAGGATCTCTACTAAAGGCTAACACGTTACTAAAGGCTACTAAAGGATCCACGTTTTCTGGACGACGTTGCACTGGAAATAACAGTTGCCGACCCATATTCATCGATGGGCACAGTCAAAGTAAAGGCTGTTTTATATTTGAAGTCCTTATCTATTAAGAAACACAATGATCGATTTTAACTGGTAAAAATAAATATCTACAAATAATAAAAATTAAATATATAGAATAATACTTATATATCTCGTGATGTATCACATCATAGCATGTGATGACTCACATGCTCTAGAATAAAACACTTAAACAAAAAAAAATTAAAACATTAATTGAGCAAAATGTAAACAATCTTGTTAGCCGGCCTACATGGCGCGAGTGGTAGCGTCCCAGTCTTTCAGCCGGAAGTCCCGGGTTCGAATTCGGATCAGGCATGACATTTTCACACACGCTACAAATCGTTCATCTCATCCTCTGAATCATATCTAACGGTGGTCCCGGAGGTAAAACAAAAAAAAATTAAAAAACGATCTTGTTACTTAAAACAGCTGATTCATATTCCATGCTATTTAAAAAACATTTTTACCTTTTTTTTTAAAATATATTATTTTTAAATTTATTATTATTTATTGGTAATGCTTTGTTGTAATATTTCAGTGTTTTTTAATTTTTTAATTAAAAAATAGGTATCCATATATTATCCAAAGTAGTTGTTCCGATTGAATTTCTAGGGTAGTGAGAGTAAAAGATATTATTTTGTATTTTAAATATTTTTTTATAGTTATAAGAAAGCACAAGCAGATTTTATTTACCTTGAATAAACTATGACTAACATATTTCTCAGTAAAGAATATATCAATAAAACTGTTTAATTATTTACTTTTTGCGATATAATAAGTTTCATCTCGGATAATAACTGTTTACAACTACTAAAAATAAATATTAAATAGTAATTGTTGAAAGCAATATCTTAATTTAAAGTGGATTTTTATAGTATATTATAAACAGTAAATAAATAATTAATAAAACCACTTGTTAAAAACGGATAATGATAAAATCTTGTCTGAATATGACGTAACAAAAACCTGTATTCATGAGTGGTAATGGGGGGGGGGGTTACTTAATCAAGGTCATGGTCGATTTTTATGGCTATTACTGTACCACCTCACTAAAACGCAAAAGGCGTGTTTAATATGTATGCTTTTGTCATAACACGCATCAACACCTTCACTCGGTACGTGTAAACTACCAAATAAATATCAAAATGGTTTTACAGTATGTATATATTTTACACACGTCTACATTAAAATAGAATACGCTGATAAAACAAGATAATACAATAAAAAGCACTTAATGTTATCAATAAAATACATATTTGTTATTTTTATAAATAATCATACAGCTAAAAATATAATTTTTTTTATTTTGCCGTAAATTTTCTTTTACAATTAATGTGAATGAAAGTATAATAAAATTATATAAAACTAAACAAGAAGTAATATTTAGTGTTTTACATGGAAATATACAGGAATCCTTTAATTTACACGGTTTTCTTATAGATATAATCATGTGACCTTAAAAGTTATTACTGTTATTTTTTAAAAAAATAAAGTATTAAAGAGGAAAAGTATTAATATCCTTTGCACAATCTGCGGAAAGTAAAAATTTATAATTCGCGGCCGACCTCATGGAAAAACTGTAAATTTTAATATAAATATTTACTGGTGTATCAATAATTCTTTTAGACCGATTTTAATTTTTGTTTTGTATAAATATATTTTTGTAATAACAAAATAATTGGATTAATATGAAGTTCTTACATTCGATATTTCTAAAATGGCAGCCATTTTTACCTAAAAGATTTTTCCCATAAGTTTTGTAGAAATTGTATTCATATTTAAAACAAGAGCAGAAATTTAGTATTCTGTACGTCTATAAATTTGTTAAAATTTTTATCAAAGTCGTATGAATATTTTAAATATTTTACATAACAACAGACGTACAGATCATACAGATGAATTTCTAAAACCGTTGGTCAGACTTTTTGTTACTACGCTTTTGTTACTTAACTCCGTGCTGCCCGTTCGGATCTATAATCTACATTGTAATATTGAAAACAGATTATACAAACATAATGCAGTGAATGGATTACTACATAGATACGCACGATGTTACTATCACAATAAAAACTTAATTGGTCATTATAATGACAACATCAGTTGTTTTCGATAATTCCCAAGCAGACAATAACAGTTTATTTTTAAGTACAAATTTTTATTTTAAATCTTAAATTACATCCAGACGATTTATTTTATTTATCCATATTTATAGAAACAGTGGGTTTTATTTTTTAATACTTTATTTGTATTGTAATTCATAAAAAAAAACATAAATATTATTCATTGATTGATGAAAGTATGTCAAAAAATCCCTTTCGGACGCCGGAAGGTGGAGGTAGATTTCAGCGGTGCTAAGTAGGGGATAAAAAAGATTTCCACCTTTCCACGTTAAAGTTAAGAAAAACTTCAAATTTATTCAATACGACAATGGTTGCACATGAAAAAAGTTTCACATGTTTATCATACGACAAGCCCCATCTTCTTACAATTCCAGCAACATTTTGGTCATTCCTTGCTGTAAGGGTTGGTCATATCAAAACTTGTTTCAGACAAAAGTTTTAGGTAATGTTTAGAGGACTAACGACCACTTTAAACCGATTCGATACTATTAACGGCCTATTAACGGTTAACGGAAGTATGTTTTTTTCTTTGTCTTCGAAACCCCATTTCTTCCACCCCCTGGGCCAATGGTTGGTGATATCAAAAAACTTTACTTCGATAAGTTATAGGCCCTTATCCAAACAATAGTAGGAACTTAAAACAAATTCGATATTTTACTTAATAAGAAAGTTATAGCGATATTTTGTTCTTTTCGAAAAAAAAATCCCCCCCCCCCCGTTTTCACCACCATGGTTTGATTAGGTCCATTAACGAACCCGACCGAGATTTGGATCGTTATATTTTATGTACCAATTTGAAATTTATTGGGGCAAAATTATGGCAGTTATCATGTCTACAAGATAGAAATATATATAAACTTTTGAACTGACAGTGATTCTGGGGTCTGGGGGAAGTGAAACGCGATGATATGTCGAAATTTTCCGGGAGTCGAATCATGGTATCGATTACAGTAGGTAGCTTTCTTATGAAATCCTCCTAAATGTTTATAACAAATTCATTGATGTCTTAAAAATGATAATTGTGTGTATTATATAATTTTTACATTTGGAATAATGTAACCCTAAAGTGTAAAAACAATCCATTTTTGTAACCAGCAAAATAAATTTTACGTAGTTTTATCTGATGAGGTGTTTGGTGGTGACTGTATACGTTTGGTTGCATAGAAAACTCTCATACAAAACCTTTTTTTCTTAATTGAAAAAGAATAAATTGTATTTTTTATTGTTTTTGTTCTTTTTAGTACTTCGTTTTTCAATATTTTTTATTAATTTTCAAAATTACATTAAGTAATTTTAAGAACTAAATTTCTCAAACTTGGTTTATTCGATTTTGTTAAAATTTTTATACACCTTGATTACCTCTGATAGGAGTACGCACAGGTCTACAAATTATGAGAAGTAATGTATTACCTTGGTACTTAATTATCCTTTTCTTTCTTTTTTAAAGTTTATTTTATTTTAAATCTATTAATTTTATTTGTATTAAAAATATGAGTTGCTCTTAAAGAGTTATATTTTATAAGAAAAAAAGCTGTTCGCAAGAAATGTAAATGTGGAAAATCTTGATAAAAATAAGTGAAGGGACAATTTCACGAAGTTCGTAAGAACTTCGCCGGTAAGAGGCCGTAGAATTGGACTACACAGCGAAATCAACGAACTATGTTCACAGTTGTAAACATGAACTAACCTAAAAGTGAAATAAAATGGGAAAAAAATAAAAAAATAAGTATGAATACATTGTATTTCAGTTTAGTTAGATTTATTATAAAGAATACTTTCAAAAAATACCTCGAATTTTGTTAGACAACATATCTTTCCCATCTGATGAACCGCGGCACTTGAACATGTCACTTTTTCTTTTTTTAAAGGTGATTTTATGAATCGTGTTGCTAGATAGCAGTACTTGATAGTACTAGGTAGCGTAAAAAAACTTGATGTTGATTTAATGTACTTGAAGCATAAGGTTTTGCCTGGCAGCTGATCAGCTGTCAGGGGAGACCAGAGACTGGGCCACTTTGGAAGTTAGAAGTCTAGAGGAAAATTGGCCACTCACAAGCGGCGAGTCAATGTGGCGAGATCCTCATTGTCAGACCGTGTGGGAGTTCCTAGATGCGGTTGCTTTGTTCAACCGGAATCCGTAGTTTGCTTCAGGGAAAAACAATTACTGCATTGCCGTGGGAAGCTAACCCTGAGCATGGCTGACCAGCAGCCAATTATTATGGCTTCAAGTGCTGTAAAATGTTGGACAGGTACTTGTTGGCATTCAGCAACCTAGGCGTGGCAGCGAATTGCTGTCTAGACGAAATAAATTTTAATAATAAAATTTATTTATGTATGACATCCATAAGGATGTCATATATATTTTTAGTAGTTGACGGGGTGCGCCTACCCATTTTAGCAAATATTTGACAAGTGAGCGGTTGGGACACGTAAGCTGATGGTGTATGGCACCATGCTTAGTCCGCTCATTCTGTTAGGTAAGCTCTAGGGGCTATGTTAGGATACTGGTCGTTAAACTGTTCGAGGCTCAGTTGCCGTTTGTGGCACAGACATTTGGTCTTATGCTTTAGGGCGACCGAATGGGATGTGACGCGAGAAATACCAAGCAAACGAAATACTAAAGCTTGTTTTAATAGTAAATTTTCTATGTAAATAAAAGTACTGAAGATGAAAAATTTTTTTAATTCTCATCACATCTTTAAAAAAAAAGTATTAGTTTACAAGAAATTATACTAGTTTTATTAAAAAAGGAATAAATAAAATAGAAATAAATTCAATTGGTAAAATTTATATTCTACAATTAGAACTATTTGAATTAATTGATGGAGAAATAAAAAAAGGTTCATTTAATAATAACATAAAAAGTGTGTCCACGGATATGACAAATTGAGGGTTAATATAAAGTGAAGTGAACAAAATGGGCAGTAAAATTCAAAAAATGTATATTTGTTTGTTCTAGAAAGGCAATAAAGTTCAATAATAAACCCATAAGATAACAACAATCAATAATTCATAAAAAAAAATTAAAGAATAATCTAACAAAACGCAGTGAGATATCCAAAAAAATTACAATGAAATTGTAATCATACGGTAAGAGTCTTGCAGATATTTCTTCCACTCAAAAAACAAAAGTTTCTGTAATATAAATAAAACTGTTTTTAAGAAAATGATACTGATATGAAAAAAGGTTAGACATTACATTTCTGTTATCAAAATCTGTTATTAATTTAGAATTTTGTTTAAAAAAATACATGTTAAATAAGCAATAGATATACAGTAATAGATAATAAACAATGTTTAAGCGTTCCATATAATAAGCAAAAAAATAGAAAAATTTGGTACAAAATTCTTACCGGCCCAATATCACTTATAGGAAATATCACATTTATAGAAATAATACAATTCTTATGATTATTCGTTGTTTAATATTCAGTTAAAGTGGATAAAATAGTAAGTTTTTGTACCAAATTCAAAATGGGAAAGTTTCCATATCTCCCGACATGGTGACATTTCTTGGATCATGTTGCATGCAATTCTTTCTCCTGGGTCTACTTGAAGAATAAACTTTTCAATGTTCCATCCACATGAAATGTGGAAGAGCTCAAACAAAATGCATCATGAAGTAATTGTAATTCCTAGGATATTTTATGTTGTGTGATGGAAAATATAAAAATAACTTCAAGATTATTTAAATCTAGTGACCATATTCAAATGTAGTATTTAGAATATATATACAGCTAAATGTTACTAAATAAACTACCAATTTGCAGTAAAATAATTTTTTAAGTATAAAAATTAAAAAATATGTATGTATATATATTAACTTCTTTTGTTTATTGGCTCATTATAAATATATATTTTGGTTTTTGACCAAGTTATGAAATTAAAAAAAAAAATAGACAATACTTCTTTTTACCGTTGCTTGACTTTCGTTTGTATTATCGATATTAAAAGTTTTGGAATAAAAGTTCATCAAGTTTATCAGAACTTTCACTCCAAGAAGCTTGTCACAGTATTAATTAAAAAATACACATAGAGGAATAATAGAATAATATTCATGTTTTATTTGTGTTTATTCATTTATAATTCAGTGTTAATATTATGGTGACCTCAATGGAGTGAAATTATGATAAACCTAATGATGGAAAACATGTTCCAAAACAGGTCATTTTAAATTTATATATTATCAAAGTTAGACAGTAGATAAATTGTCTATTGAAGTAGATTATTTATCTATAAGAATAATCTAGCTATTGTAAATCTATTTTTAATATGTGTAACTATTACTA
Source organism: Lycorma delicatula (assembly GCF_047948215.1). NCBI lineage: Eukaryota > Metazoa > Arthropoda > Insecta > Hemiptera > Fulgoridae > Lycorma > Lycorma delicatula. The sequence continues at coordinate 92,803,201 of NC_134460.1, forward strand.
TGTAATTTTGTTCTTGTTTCTGCACTACTGATAAATTCACCATATTGATATTCTTGTGATAATTAATTATTATTTGGATAGAAGGAATCAGCAATCATGATTAAATAATGTAACATAGTACGACCCTCTCAAAATACTGCAAAACGTCAGAGGGCAAAGTCTTTATAATTTGTTTTTATAACTACGACCTCTAAATTTTTGATAAATTCAGAGATTAAATGTATATTTTTTGCTTTTATAATAATAATAATAATAATAATTTTATTGCTTTATTTAATGATTAATATTAATCAAGTACAATAATTATTTTTGTAAATTTGATGAGTAAAATGTTCCAAACTATTTATTGATACTGAGCAATGGTTTGTAAAACTCCAATGTTAACGAAGATATAACAATAATTTTTTAATGATGTTAAACAGGTTTTCTTGAACAGTCATTAATTGAAGTAATGATTACACATAATCTTTAACTGTGATGTAATATAAAAAATTTGATATGGACACCACATAACTTCCTTGTGCGCCTATTAAATTACATATACAGTGTCATATACACAGTTTTTTTTTAAATGAAAAGTACATAAAATATTATTTATTTCATTAATAACTAACTTCTAATATTTTTTCATTTTTTAAATTTTTTTATTGTTATTATTGAATTATTATTTATCATATTTACCATTACAAAATTTACAAATTTTTTTACCATCACAGATTAATAATTATTAATAAACCAATATACTTAGGTTAAACAAAAAAGTTAAAAAAAAAGAAAGGAGACGAAGTCTGATTCAAACCGATGTGCCTTCCCTTGTTAAGATCCAAATATTTCATTAATTAAAACTTTATTTGGCTATAACTCACAAACCAATGAAAATAAGTACCACTTATGATACATCGTTGAAAGCTCTCAATGATGATTTATTACTGTACTTAAGAAAAAGTCCAAAATCCAATTTTTTTTGGATTTTGGGCTTTTTTGGACACTTTTGGTTTAGTTGATTGCAATCAAAAGGAGAGGTGCACAACTAGATGTTAAACAGTCCTAAATCCAAAATTTTATCATCCTATGGCTAATTGTTTTTCAGTTAAGCTAGATAAATACGTACGTACATCTAGACGTCACGCCGAAACTAGTCAAAATGGATTCAGAGATAGTCAAAATGGATATTTCCAATGAAATCTAAAAACCAAAATTTTTCATGATCACAATACTTCCTTTACTTCGTAGAAGGGAATAAAAAAAAACACAATTTAAATTTAGATTTAATGTTTAAGGTAACTTATATTTCCTATTACTGCACGTGTGCACACACCCCCCACACACACACACACTCACACACTCTTGCATAACATAACAATTAATATTTGGCAAATATTACATAAGATCTTTAATAGCATACAAAAAGAGAAAAATAGTGAGAACCATGCTTGTGCATATGTATGCTTGCTTGCACATGAGAGCATATGTATGTATTCATGAGTAATTATTCACTTTATGTAGAAAGTTATAACTAGATTTTTTTTTAACATCATCTACTGAAATGGCCATGAGCCACAAATAATGCCTACAGCATGTGCTGAAACTGCACCCAGTGATATTTGTTTAAATTCAATGATATAAAGGAATCAATTAATTTATTGTGACTGTAACCATAGACATTTCATTGGCGTAAATATAATTTTACACCCTTTGACTTCTTGATTTTTTCAAGATTCTACTCTGCATGACATACTAATGATTTCATACTGCAGTAGAATCTAAAGGTTCTACAATCGTTTGTAGTTCATTATCTTAAAAAGCACCTAAAAGGATCACGTTCTTTAATTAAATAATTTGCTTTAAATTTTTATTAATCACAAATATGAAAAGTATTTACATTAATTTTAAAATAATTAAATTCACTTCGCTTTCATCATAAATTGCCACAGTTGTAGAGGGGTTTACTGTTTGATATATATGCAATTAAAGTGCGCTTATCAAATTATTTAAGGTTCTAATTGTGTACAGTAAAAAAAAACATATAAAAATAATTTGGTAGGAATTGAAATAAATGTTATTGTTTTTATGAAACCTTAACAATCTCAGTTGATTAAGTTCTTTTTTGATAATTAAATTTTTTTTTTGTAAAATAAAAAAATAATATTTTTTTAATTTACTCAATAAATACAAAATAACTGTGTGGTAACCTAAATAAAAAGCAAAGAACTAGTTAATATTTTGGGAATATCTCTTTCTGAACAAATTATGATCAAGCAGTACGATAACAAAATTAAAATACTGTTTTTCCTAAGTTAAATTTTACAGATCCCAGGGAAAAATGTCAGAAATGATGTAACTCTTATTTAATCATCTATGATTAGGCTGGTTCAGGGCATTTATCTGTTCTATTCTGATCAGCACTAATTTTTTTTAATTTAAATACATCTGTCAAATTCTATATCTAATCTTTAATAATCACTGTCTTACTTTATAGTGTTCCTTTATTTATTTTCTTTCAATTTCATATTAACCATTTTTAAATATTTTAGGTATTTTAACATTTCCTATTAACATTTTGTACTTTTCACTTAATTCTTTCTGATCTGTTAAAATTTATTTTTTTTAAATTTTCCTACAGATATCTCTTTTTTTCTTTTGTCCTAATTTTTAATATTAACCTAGATAAAGTTTTCAATCTACTGTAATATCATCATATTTTCTTTCTTTACTTTTCATTTTATAATGTAATATAAAAATGTTATATATTTTTATGGTTAATTCAGTGTGTTAGTCTCTATTCTTCTTTCATGTCTACTTGGTTTGATGTCTTCATCTGCGGTTTGTAATTTATTGCTGTATCTATACTACACTTGCTTATCTTAGAGGTTATCAAATTCAGCATCATCCACTTTGTCACATACTACTGTATATATAATATAATCCAACAATATAAATTCTAAAGAGTATAAGTCTGTTTTATTATTACTTAGCTTATTTTTAAATTGAATTATTTATTAGTAACAAACGATACAAACAAATCCGTACTTCAGATTATAATTCAGTCACTTTATCATTCAAAAATTAAATTAGAAATACTTAATTCAATTGCAGGATTGAAAGCAAGATAGTATGTAAATGAGAATATAGGACTAAAATGACGATTACTTCAAAACAACAACTGTTTTGTCGTGATCTTTTTCTGGATGAGATCATGTGTAATGAGATTGTTTTTTTAATCTAACCAGAAAATATTTTTCAGGCAGTGCATTTAATGCAATCTTTACAACAGAAATTTAAAACATTTACACTTTTTGTTCAATCTTCTTACAGTTGTGATGCATGCTAAGCATTTAAGATATAAAATGCACCCATCAGAGTAATACAGATTAATACATATCCAGTCCATATGGTGTACAGTGTCAGAGACTCACATGTTAAGCCTCCATCAAATACAAGTGGATAATATGTGCATATAAATTATGTGTGTGCATTTCTGTTTTCAGACATATTTAAATAATAATATTATAATAAATTATTTATTAAAATACTGAAGTGTATTTGTTCATAGAAAGATAGATTATTTAGAGAAAAACTCTAGTAAAATAGCTACTGAAAAGAGGAAAGTACTGTAACATACATGTTAGAACATTGTTTTTTAACTTCTATTGTCCGTTGTTATTCGTGAAGCATTGCTCTTGCTAATAATTTTCTTGGACGATTACTGTACATTATTACCTTCTGTGGTATGAAATGTTTAATTAAAATTTGAATTAAATATATCTATATATGTACGATAAAATAATAGTTATTTTTCAGTGCTACTTACATTTTCTCACTAATAATAATAATATTAATTATGACTCTTCATATACTTATCTCTAAAATTTAATATCATATATTAGGGCTATTTCAGAAAGAAAGCACAAGTTTTCAAGACAAAAAATGTGCTGTCAAATCTTTGTTTGGTCCAGTAATACAGTTCTTGTATATAATTTTTTGATATGTTAAAATTTCTACCATTTTTGTTTATAATTTCTAATTAAAAATTTTGTATATATTCTTATCGTTTTTACAAGAAATCTGATTTGGACATCATCACATGCCCTCCTTGTATGCCAATAAAGTACATATACACATTTTTTTAAAACGAAAAGTACATAAAATTTTGCTTCATTAATAACTTCTAATATTTTTTCTTTTTTTTTATTGATATTACATTATTATTTATCGTAAAACCTTTTACCATCACCGGTTAATAATTATTAATAAATCAATATATTTAGATTAAAAAAAAATTTAAAAAAAGAAATGGAGATGAAGTCTGATTCGAACCGAAGTGCCTTCCCTTGTAAGATCCAAATGTTTCATTAATTAAAATGTTATTTGCTGATAATTGGAACCAATGAAAATAAGTCCCACTTATGATACATCGTTGAAAAGCTTTCAATCAGGGTTTATTACTGCAGTTAAGAAAAATTCCAAAATTCAATTTTTTTTAATTTTGGCTTTTTTGGACACTTTTGGTTTAGTCAATTGCAATCGAAGGGAAAGTTGCGCAACTAGATGTTTTAACAGTTCTAAATCCAAAATTTCAACTTCCTACGGCTAATCGTTTTTGAGTTACGCGAGATACGTACGTACATACAGATGTCACCCCGAATTAGTAGAAATGGTTTCAGGGATGGTCAAAAAGGATATTTCCCTTGAAATCAAAAAACCGAAATTTTTCGTGATCACAATACTTCCTTTACTTCGTACAAAGAAGTAAAAACTAAATTATTTATATCTAAAAAAATAAAATAACAAGATAGACTTGAATCAAACTAGGCAATAGAAATGTTATCGGGTTACTCAACATTATATTTTATGAGAAGTAAGTAAGTAATTGTGTTTCAATTTCTTTATTTTTAGTAGATTACCTAGTAATCTAAAAGACCTCTAACTGATTTATTTAAAATTAAATTATAATATTTCCTTTCAAAGAAACAATATAACTTCCTGAATTATTTTAAAAATTAATATAAAAAAATAAACCTGAATTTTTTAAATTCTTGTTCAACTTGTACATCCTCAAATGTTTCCAATTACGCCTTTAAAATTATTAATTTTATTCTGTACTTATTTTATTCATTTACTATGATCACGTTTTGTAATATCATTACTTCACAAAGCTATTGTTTTATTTATTAATTTGAACGTTTTTTAAATTTTTATTCAATAACTTTATACTTCAAAATATTGTTTTGTTCAAGATCTTTCAATGGTTTTCCTTAAATCTTCTTAGTAAATACTGGAGGTATTCCTTTGTATTATTTGTAGAATAACACTTGCACGAATCCTGACATAATATATAAATTACTTTAAATATGTTTTATTTGAATTTAATCCAAATATGTTAATTTAGTTCCATAGTTAAAGAAATGAACTATATTTTCTTAATTATTTTAGAAATATTTTTCTTACAGTTCTGGTGTAAATTTAGAAGCAGTACAGCATTATTTATTCACGTTGTTTAATTGATTTTGTCCTTCTTTCAGCCACTCCCTTTAAATAAGTTATGTTAATTCACTCCGCAGCACAGCGCCACGAATCAAATACATTTCGTAGATGCTATCTATTGGATAAATATTAAATTATAATTTTCCAATAATTATTTGACACTTTTGATGCGCTATTTAATTTAAATTTTATAAGAGGTAGTTAATTATTTGTTAAAATTATGTATGTGCAATTTTATTTAATGTTTTTTAAATCCATAAATTAAATTAATAAAATTTGATTTTAGTTTTCCTAATCTTACGGTAACATTTGTTAAGATTAAATTGAAAATTATTTTTTATTGTTTCCGAAAGATTCATTTACGTTATGTAACCTTCGCTCTTATATATTATGTGTTTAAATCCGATCCGTTAAGTTTTTAAATGAAAATAATTATTTATTTATGACTTATTTCGAAAATCCTAGAACTTCCTTGTAGATTACGGCTCGTCAAATACGGCTGCAAGATATTTTCATTAAAGGGGAGTTTAATATAAAAAGATTTCGAAGTGAGTGCATGAGAACTAAATGCAATTACGATTAATTTTTAATTTTCCACGTCTAAAATTTTCTTGTGTTGAATGGATAAACTGAACTTTAATTCTTGTTTAGCATTTTAAAAAATTAGACCGTTAAAATATACGATTTCACTGTGAGACAAGTTGAAAATCTTTTTACCCTAGGATTCATCAGTTCAAGTCTTGCCATCTAGGTAAATAAGATTACGTAACCTTTAGTTTTTCGTTATTAAGAAAATGGAGAAATTATCACAATTTGCTCAGTCAATTCAACAAACATTTTTATTTTTATGAGGTTAAATCTTTAAAAAGATCTCTTAGTGAGTATTTAGAATCTAAGAGTAGCAATTCTAAACAACTACAGCTTAGTAGGACGAAAGCTTTCTATGATGAACGAGCAAGTAGTATTTCGCATTACGTACAGATGCGATCTTGAAATATTTAATATACATTGAATATTTATTTTCATGGTCTTTACCTTATGACGTAAATTGAAAAAGAGTACTTTCCAGTCATTTAATCTGAATATTTCTTCTTTATAAAATTTTTATATCAATTTTATTTAAAAAAAAAAAAAGATAATAATAAACGAAAAAATCATTCATATATTAATCAGAAGCAGGTTTTTAAATATAAAACAACCGAACTTGTTAGTTCGCGCATCAAATCTTTTAACCATGTTTATTACTTGTCAGAAGTAAACGTTTTTAATAATTTAATCAACTTCGATATTTAAAAAAGGCAGGTGTTTCTCTCATCGGAATATTAAGGACCTGACGTACAATAGGACGCATCTTTGTTTATCTCATCTAAAGGAATTTCCAATGTAAAGAAAATCTTACATAAATGTAAACAAAACACGTGGTATTTACGTTTCAGATTTGATTATTCTTATTAACCACAATAAGAGAGGTTGCCTAATGAATTTTCTCAAGCGAGTTTATTCCATAATTAAGCTATGACACCCGAAAAATAAAATCGTTTTCAGATGTACCCTGATTAACATAAATCTTAGTTGCATAGGCTAAAGAAAGAATATTAGACAGTATAAATTAAAACAAAAATAGTTAGGAGTTACGATATTTTTCGTAATTTTTCCAGTGACTATTATATTGAATAACGATTCCCACAGACCGGCATGAAATATTCTCCGGTACAACGGCAACGAATAATTCTGAAATGTTACAGAATCCGAGTCTATTCATTTTAAATGTCGGTTTTGTAGCAGCGTTCGAGAAAAATTCTATATTTTTTCTTTCTTTTAAAAGAATAATCAGAAGTGAGAACATGATGTAATTCTATAGAGCAGTGTTTTTCAACATAACTGATACTGCAGACCAATAAAAATTTTAAGTTTGTATTACGGACCGCACAAAAAGTTGCATACCAAACTGAAGAAAGTGCAGGGTTTTTTTTTTTAGTAATTCGCGGACTAATTACCTTCTTCACCTTTTTCTTGTTTAGCTTCCGGTAATTACCGTTCAGATAATACTTCAGATTGCAATCAAAAGGGGAGGTGCACAACTAGATGTTACAACAGTCCTAAATCCAAATTTTGAACATCCTACGACTAATCGAGATACATACGAGTTATGCGTACATAGATACTATAACGTGCATACGTCACACCGAAACTAGTCAAACTGAATTCTGAGATGGTCAAAATGGATATTTTCGTCGAAATGTGAATACCGAAATTTTTCGAGATCACAAAATAAGAAACACTCTATTTCAAACACTAAATCTTAAGAAAAATTATCGGATGATTTATATTGTCGTATTAGTGTTTCCTTGTTTTAATTAAATCAATATTTTAATATCTGATTTACAACTTTTTTCTCATAATTATAAATGGGATTTACTCCCTTAATTTTAAAGTAAAATTGTTTCTTTGCTAAAATATTTTTTCATCAAAAAAATAAGTTTCAATAACATAACTCACGTAAATCAAAAACATAGGCAAAGAGACGGTAAGCTACCACTAAAAATTCTTCACATTTAAAAATTATGAACCTTAGTAGCATCTAAGTCTCAAATTCTTAAACTTATTAGCAATTTCACTTTTTTTTTATAAATAAATAAGCAGAAAAATAGTACGATCTTTTTTTCTTTCTGAAGTAGTTAGTGTCAGTTTCAATGTTATTGGGAAGGGGGAGATTCCCCGAATCCTTTCATTTATTTTTTTCTTTTTCGTTTAAAACATATGTATAGGTAAATGATTTTCTTAATTCGTATAATATAAAGTAGAAAAGTAAATTAATTGTGATTCATTAGTCGTAAAAGTTATAAGGTAATCAAATTCGAGTAGATTTTAATTTTTTTTTTGCATATACTTAAGAATTAATAGGCTTTTTCAGACCGATTACTTCTGAACAATGCCTTTGATTGATACTTGAAGCTATATGTTTTTTTTTTTGTATAAAAAAATATTAGAAAAAAGATCACCCATTATTCCATCAAAAATAAAATTGGAATTGTAAATGAAAAAAATGTGAGATAAGTATTTCTCACCAGTGTTAACCGCGCATAGTAACATCTACAAGAAAATGATTAGTCGGTATCTTTATTTTGAGAAACCATCCACAATAGCAGATACGTGTTTTAGGTTAATGAGTGATGTCATTCCTGACTGCGGCAATTATTTTAAAAAAGAGTTTTAAAATTTTTAAATATTAATTTTTCCTTCTTATAACAATGATTACTTTTAATTATCACATAATTGTTATTAATGATTAAGTAACAATGTTTAATTTTAATTATCATTCAGAAACTGGGCAATTAATAGAAAACTATTTGTCCAAAAACACCCAAATTTAGAGAAATGAGAAAAAATTGTTATTATTATTTTCCTATACTAAGCAGAATCTGTAAATAATGTATTGATTTCAACAGATTAATTTCTTATTTTATACTATTTTTTCTTGTGACTTTCATTCATACGAAACTCCTAAGTTATTCTAAGTTGTTCTAGTTCGAGTCTCTTTCTTTGAAAGTAATGATGTTCATTGTACTCTAAGTTCCTGTGATGAAAAAAAGTGAAATGTCGCTTATAAACCTATCGATCGGTGGGCTTAGAATACTGGGTCCATACCGATTGAGCTCAATCTCATAAAAAACAATTGATTTTAGCGCAAATATTTTTTCAATAACACATCGGTTGAGAGTAAATAATTTTTTCTTGTAGTCTTTTGAACGGAAATTAAATGATAGTTTAAGTGACAATTACATTTTTTTTAAATTTGTGCTTATCTCAAACTGCTGATGATACTGAATTTCATAGATTTTGTATCTTTTTAATAAATATCAGAATTTATTTTTGAATTTATATTTATTATTATTACTATTACTATTATTATTATTTTTTGAGGTTTTTTAGGGGCATCGACTACTTTGGTCATTAGCCCCATCCCACTTCAAAAAAAAAATAAAAAAAAGGTTCAATTATTCACATTCTTATGAATCAAAAATGTTCAAAAATTGACGTCAGTTGATGAAGGTTTCGTCGGTGCTGTTAGCATCTTTGCTAGGGAATCTAAACTAATAAGCGATGATGTCTCCGCGGCGGATGAGCCGGACTCTATCTCTACTGCAGTACTGGGTCCAGCTGAAATAGATGCTCTCACCGAAGCTGATGTTTGCGCTTTTGGAGGCTCTATTGGTGCAGGTTTTATATTCTCTACGTCTGGTGGTTTCTCAATAATAACTTGTACCTCCATTTCCGTAGATTCAGATTTTCTTGTCACAAATTCTTTAAGCTTGTGACTAGACGACGGAGTGATCCGTTTCTCTTTGCTAGATAAGTCAAGATTTTTTATTCTTACTTCAGTTGATGGTTCAGTAATCGCAGGTTTAGCTGGTGATTTAAACTGTGCTGGTGCGTCTCTCATGTCAACGGCGTCAGACGGAGAGTGAGCCTTCTCATGTTTAGTTTGTTCCATTGTCGATGAGTCGACTCAATCTTTGTATCAATGATTCTTTCAATCATCGTCGCAAGACTTGGAGCCATCGTGTTAAGCAACTGTTCCACGTTAATTTTAGATGTGGAAGGGGCAGCCGCTGCTTCTGCTTAAGAAGTCGATGGTCGTGGTGTACGCTGATTAACAATTTTCTTCGCTTCAAGATAACTGACCTTCTGAAGCGTTTTAACTTCCGCTGTTTCTAATTTATATGTAGGGCAGTTTCTTGAACGACAGTTGTGATGCCCTTTACAGTTAACGCAGGTTGGAGGGTCTTTACATGGGTCACCCTCATGTGTTTTTTCTCCACATATACATATTTCCTGCGCTTCACATCTTGCTGTTGTGTGTCCGAATCGTTGACACTTAAAACATCTCAACGGCTGCGGAATAAATGCTCGTACATCAAGCCGATGGATGCCAGCTTGTACCTTTTCAGGAAGATTCGGCCTATTAAATGTTAAAACATGCGAGGCCGATGGAACAACTTCACCATTTCTTTGCATGGTTAGTCTGCGACACTGAGTGACTCCCTGACTCGACATTTCTTGTACAATTTCTTCTTCTGTACAATTAAGAAGATCGCGACAAACAACAACTCCTCTGGATGAGTTCAGTGTGCTATGCGGTTGAACAGAAACCGCAAATTCACCGATCTTCTTCAACGCCTGGACTTTCTGGCTTTGCACGTCGTTGATAGTTTCGACGTGCAATTCATTAAAAGTCTTTCGGATTTCTTTAACGGGACCACCAGCACAATTTGTAATTTCTCTTGCGATTAAGAATGGACTAACTTTTTGGAAGTTTCCATTCTCCTTTATAACAATTAAAAATCTTGGCTTAGGTACACTATAGCCAAATAAACTTTTACGTAAATCTTTACTGATTCTATCAGCATCTTTCTTGATTTTGTCACACTGTTTGCTCTTTTTCCTCTTCGCTTGTGGCGAATTGGAGGATTCTAAACGAGGGTGTTTACGTGCATCCTCTGCCACGTTTGATTGTTCAATATTCATGAACGGTTGGTCCCTTCTGTAGCAAGGCTAGCCGCCGGGGTACACCCCCACTCCAGGGCTACTAACCTTGGAGGTCCGATCCGGTACTCCGGTGGAACCGGCATATGTCCTGGCAGAGAGCGGTTGCGCAGTCTCTGCACTGACTCCAGGCTGCTACTCACCGAAGGTTTCAGAGCTCCCATGCACCGACATACATGGGCACCATTGCTACATGCTTGCCATCGCAGGGGGCATGTGGACAATGGAAGGGCCTCCGTTACACCTGCAAACATTGACCCTGCGCCACATCGCCAGCTCTAAGAGTGGTATGACTCCATTTCCAAATCGTTTATTATTCCATTTCCTGCAGGTAGCCGAAAAATCCAGTCCGTTTAGTGACCTGAAGTTGGAAACAGGTCAAACTTAAAAAAGCATAACCGAGGAATTTACTCGGAACCCCGTTAGCCAGCTATATGTAATGTACGAAGTACAGCTGTTGCCGCCCTGGACGTGGAACATAGATGTGTGTTCCGGACGTGGGGATTATCTACGCCAGGGCATTATTATTATTATTATTATTATTATGAAAGGGTATCAGATAATACTTTTAGAATTTTTTCCGCCTTTTATAAGGATGCAAATTTGAATAAAGTCAATAAGTAATTAGAAAAAGTAATCTACTTTAAATTTTTTAAGAAAATTTCTGTAATGAAATAAAATTTTATAAATTAAAAAGGAGACAAGAATATTAAACTAAGATTTTTACAATCATTATGAAGAAAAGTTATTAAGCTTTTAATTCATTGGCAATAAAACAACAATAACCAAGGCTAATTTAATTAATTCACCGGTGATGTTTTTCATTTTTTTCCAACAGTTTATTAAATATTTTCATTAAGTACCTGATAATTATTAGTATAAAATTAATGAAATAGTGTATTAAATTAATAGTATATTGTTTACTTGTAAGAATAGCAATTAAGTAATATGTTACACTTTTTATCAGTTTAAAAAAAAAGCCATCTCTACATTAATTAACGAGAAGTTTAATGTACTTTTTAACTTAAATCCATTCACCACCAGGATATAGAAGTATGAATCTTCTGTAATAGTAATTTATAATCATGATTCATCAAACCATAAAACTGTTAAAACTTTTATAAGATTTTGATTAATTTAATTGTAAAGTTTTACATAAAATAATAAGGTTAATAATTTTAACAATTTTATATATATATATATATATGAATATTAACTTAAATACAATTTATTTAAGTTTATTTTCCTGTTGATTGGATAGAATTAAATACAATAACAATACATACTTTACTTAAAATATTATCTTTATTAATTTCTTAGGCTAACCAATAAGCAACAAAAAATTTTTTTTTAATTGTGCCATGTGGAGGCCGGACCCGCTTTTTAAGCATAACTCTGTCCCCACCCTGCAAGAGGTCACCACCTCTGCAAAAACGGCCACCCCGAATATTTTTGGCCATACAATTGCAATTAATTTCTCAGTACAATTTTCATGTACTGAACAATGTTATACTCCACACGTTTTTCCCTTACATGGAGTAATGAAGAACGAGAAGCACAGACATTGAACCTGATGAAGCCCAACATACATATTATACACCCATTACAATCTTACACAATAGCACCACCACAACACAAATTACTGTAGCACCCGAAGTACACATCACATTTTTTTTTTATCGTAGCACGATAAAACGAACACGCACCATAAGATACACGATACGAACACGCGACACATGATATAAACATGCACGATACCACCACCGCAACATGAATTACTGTAGCACCCGAATTATACATCACACTTATTTTATTTTATTTTTATCGTAGCAGGATAAAACGAATACGTAGTAGCATTAGTTTACATAATTCAACCAGCATAAAAAAAGACACATTGCAATCCAGTACGATTCCATCACCACTACACCGTTTGCAATTAAACACGACACACGAATAAGAAAACTATAGCTACCCGACACGTTAGCACCATCACAACAGAAATTACAGTTGTACCCATAGAACACAACCCATTTTTTTAATCTACATAATCAAATGATAACACGCTTAAGACGATTCCATCATTATATATAGAAGAGCCCCTAAGGTCCACAACCAAACATATGCAGGGGGACAAACAGGGATCAGAGATCCTCTACTCACCCTCGTCCGCCTCCCTACCGCGAACAATGACTTCCACGGCAGCTACGGCATTCCACACCGCCTCCGACTCGAGCATCTTGGTGACCATGCTTTCAGCCACCAACTCCCCGACATCCACGACTACTGGGCGCCGTACATCATACCAGCGCCCACAAAAACTACAAAACCTAAACCAACACAAACTAGTTGTGTAAAAAAAAATTGTGTAGTTTTGGTACAAAACTACACAAACTTATAAATTAAATTCACTATATTTCACTTAGAATTCTCTAAGCTTCTTCAGGTGACAATACACATTCATACACACATCATACAGAATTCTTTTTCATAGAAATTATCTAGTTTATTTCTTAGTACTGAATTTAATTTATAAGTTTGTATAGTTGATTGGTTAATCCAAGAGATTAATAAAGAGAATTTTTTAAGTAGAATATGTCTTGTTATTATATATATATATACATACACACATATGCGCGCGCGCACACACACACAGTGATTTTATTATGAACGTAATTTTCTGTGAGATGGTTAAAATAATAAAAAATAAACTAAAATCTCTTAAGATCAACTTACATTTTATTTTTTATATACGGTTTATTACGTAAAACTAATGTACCAGTTGTTCCCCGATTAAATGGCCCGTTACTTGTAAAATGAAGTGATCAGAAAACCGTTGGTATAAAAACGACCAAACCGGATGACTGTAACCAGTAAAAATTACTATAAATCGTAACATATCCAGAGTTAAGTTGAAACGTCTGTGGTAGGGGAGGGATTAAGATGATTAATGAGAGATGATCAGTTATTTTAATTCGACTTTAAATTACTGCATCGATCTTGCTGATAATTCTACTTATCTGAGAGTTATCTAGTAAGAATAATTGAATATCTGGTAAAAATAACTATATATAAGTGCGGTATTGTATTTTTATAAAGATTTGGTAAACTTCGGTTTAACCCACATCTCAACTATTAAGTTTATTGTGAATCCATTGGAGAGGAAAGGAAATAAATCTCCGAATAAATCCTCAACTATCTTCATCATAAAGGATCAACAGGATCAGACGTACGCCAATAATGGGGAAAAAGAAATCATGGATAAGGAAAAGGATTGGTTGGTGAAAAAGCCGTGATCTATTTCTGGAAGATCCGCAGTATGAGAAACAACCCCGCTCAGACGATATTTCAAGACTGTCCATGAACCAGGCGCCCAGCCCGCCCGCAATCCTTCGGAAAATTTTTAATTCAAACCGAAGCAACACGTAATTTATCAACGATTTTATGTTAATTACCTTTAGTATATTCTTTTAAAAAAATCTGTACTATTTTCAGTAATTAAGGATCCATCCGAGAACAGTCACAGGATTCCTGAAGGAGCTATACTCGTATATACATGGTCATTTATAATAATATGGTTAAAAAGTTAAAATTTGAGAGTGGTTGTATGTTATATCCAACTAATTTCCTATTATCCTAAACAATTTTTAAAATAAGTTTTTAAAAATATAAAGGAACACGAAAATTATTTTAATTATATTTTAAAAACGCTACTAATTTACATAGGTCGCGTATGTCGAGATTATGGAATTTTACCTTCAGAAATTAAAGATCTTTCCAAGAAAAGTTACAGGATTTCTGAAGGAAAAACTTCGTCCACTCCAAACTGTATAGATGTATCCATTTTTATTATTAACTTTTTAGAAAGATATTTATTGACGATTATATACTCGTATAGTGTAAGTGTAAGACTTGTTAGTTATTGATAGAAACATTGATATTGCCTTAAAAACTAACTTAATACAATAAAGATCAGACAAAGCATATTGATCGAGAATTATAAAATTGGCTAATCAAATGTTTATATAAAAACCGCTGATCAGGTTGTTACAGAAAGATTTTACATTTTTTTATACTGGTAGGCTGATTGCGAGGCTACTATCGTTAATCTGCGCGAGACTGCATCAGTAACTTTGCATTTCACACACAAGACTCATAAACGACTATCGAGATGACGTAAAATAATTGATTCTATTTCAATTATGCAGGTATCAAAAAGAATAATACAATTTCATTATTGCGATCTTGGACATGTCTTCCAGCGTATTTTAACGAGAAAATAAAATAAATGAAACGATAATTGAAAAAATCTATAAGAAAGTCCTCAACCCAGAGCAAACATACAACAGATAAATTAATGATTAAATCGGTGAATGATTAGTTTAAATAATACTAAAAATTAAAATTATATAATTAAATAATTTGTTTTTATATTATTTTGAACTGTATTTACATACAGGAATTTTTATTTATAATCAAGATGATTTTTTAATTTTAATTTAGATTTAAATCTCGTCTTACGTGACTTGATGTTTGGTAGTTGAAACCATTTGAACGAACATATTTTTAGAATCTTTTGTGTATATTTCATATGAAGGTAAATTCGAAGCGGCTTTAAAATGTAATTTTATTTTCCTTTATATTTTAAAAGATTTATTTTAAAGATTGTTTAGGATAACAGGAAAGTAGCTGGACTTAATGTAAGATCACTCAAATTTTAAATTTTTAACTATATAATTATAAATGAGCTCATTTTATGCGTATTATTAATTTCAAAGGGATTAGCAGAGTTATAACGCTATTCGTACAACGATGTAATATGATTTTTGTTTCGTTATTGGACTGATTTGATTTTATTCTCAATTTTTTTTACTATTCTGCGCTAATATTTTAATTTCAAAAATAATAATAAATTTCACTTTCTCCATTATAGATTTCCTACATTCTTATATGTATCACATTCTTTAGCTTTTTATCCTCTAAATGTCCCTGTATTACTTACTTCAATAAATCTCTCTTTTTCTGTTTAGCCTCCAGAACCACCGTAAGGTATTACTACAGAGGATGATATGTCTGAATGTAAATGAAGTGTAGTACAGTCTCAGGTCGATCATTCCTGAGATGTGTGGTTAATTGAAATTCAACCACCAAAAACATCGGAATCCACGATCTAGAATTCAAATCCGTATAAAAATAACTCTTTTTTTTTTCCTATTTAGCCTCCAGGAATTAAATACAGAGGATACAAAAAACCGGGTAAGTGGCAATCTACAAAAAATTGTATTATAGTTACGTAGCTTATTCATGTGCCAACAGATTAAATAAAAAGGGACAATTATAATTGCTTTAATGTTTGGAAGGAACGATATATTATTGTGTTACTTTTACAGTGATCTATTTTTAATACAAGAGAAGATTTTTTTTCTATTAAAGATATTACTTCAGGGGATGAAGGAGGATGATATGTATAAGTGTAAATGAAGTGTAGTCTTGTACAGTCTCAGTTCGACCATTCCTGAGATTTGTGGTTAATTGAAACCCAACCACCAAAGAACACCAGTATCCACAGTCTAGTAATAAAATCTGTTTAAAAATAGTTGACATTACTAGGACTTCAACTCTGGAACTCTCGACTTCCAAATCAGCTGATTTGGGAAGACGCGTTCACCACTAGACCAACCCGGTGGGTTCGTATAAAAGTAATTGCCTTTATCTAAATAAACCTGGATTTTTTTAACGTTTTTTCCGTAAAGGTAAACGATGACATTAATTAAAATATATACATTTTTACTGTGACGACCCAAATCAAATTTTATTATAAAACATTTAAAAAGGTTTTCAGTCATCTGTATTAATAGCCCACCGGGTTGGTCTAGTAGTTAAGTCATCGTCACAAATCAGCTGTTTAACAGCTGATTTTCAAACTCGAAAGTTCTGAGGTTCAAATCATAGTAAAGGATTCATTCATTTATCTTGGTTACTTTTTATTTTCCCGGTGTTATAGTTCGTTTTCAAAGAGTTAAAAAATTTAATTAGTTTTAAATAATGTACTGTAGGTTCTTGTTTTAATTTGATATTTTGGTAATAAATCCTCTCCCCCCACTTTTTACTCCAACACTCTTTTTTCAGATCGCAAAGATTTTTCACGTTACAGTTTCTTTACTTAGATAAGAGTAGTAGTAAATGTAACTTCATTCACGAATTTTAACGATCTAATACACAAAATAATGTATTAAAAATAGATCACTGTAAAAGTAAAACAATAATATATCGTTCGTTCCAAACATTAAAGCAATTATAATTGTCCCTTTTTATTTAATCTGTTGGCACATGAATAAGCTACGTAACTATACTACAATTTTTTTTGTAGATTGCCACTTACCCGGTTTTCCCTTTTACGTCTTGCAGTACTTTTACTTATAATATTAACTTACAAGGACACAATACTAATATCTTGTCCATCTGATTAAAAAAAAAACTTAGAAAATTGCTACTGTCAATTTATCCAACATCAAGTTTTTTAATGATTTTCCTTTTGCATATCAATCTACTTATTTCAGGATTAATAAACAACCTTAAAAATTTGATACGTTAAAAGTATATGTTGTTATAAAAGAAATAAAATATTTTGCTGCAGTTAAACGATTTATAACTGTCAAAAAATATAATTCTAGAAAGAAATGTTGTGATAAGGTCAATTTCATAATCTAAAGAAATATATTCATTATGATAATTCATTAATCATAAGTATATATATATATATATTTAGCTTTGCCCGTATATTTGCTAATACATATAACAGCGTATTAATTTTTAAATGGGTATTTTTTTAACGGAATGTTGTGTTATATAGAAGTACTTGGCATTTTTTTTTTTTTAGTTTTTTAAAGGTACGTTGAAAGAAACAAATCCACTGACTAATAAAAATTATTGTTTTAGATGTAATGGCGAAACATTTTACAAGAAAAAAAATTAAACTTTATAGAAAAAACTGTTGATATTGCAAACACTGCGATCATATTACATGTTAATCTATATGTCAATACTGCATAATAAGGAAATGAGTTAAGAAAAGAAAACGATGATTTCTTTTATGTTTATAATCTGACGAATAAAATATTTTATGCATTTTTTTTTATTTGTATTAAAAGTCGAAAAAATGTAATAAGATTGTCAATAACCTGTATTATAAAACAGTTTACATTTTTTTAAAGGTTGTACATTAATTAATTTCTATTAGAAATCTCAATTTTTTTTATTACAAAAGTGAAATTAATTTCATTCATAACAAGTATCATAACGGATTACCGTTTCAGTATGTACAAAATACGAAAAAATACAAAAAATACAAAATACGAAATCATTTATTGGCGTTGAAAATCTGGTTATCTGTGACACTAAAATACAGGACGCTCACAATTTCCGTGTTTTCCCATGAGAAAAGTTACGAGAAACGAACGAAAAATGATCCTACCTACAGCTCTCTAGAGCTTTACCATGACACGTGCCGCCCGCTTAGTTCTGATTACAACAACGTAATCATCTGTCTACCTTTAAGGCAGATTGCCCGCATTCCCGGTTGTACCAAACCTGATGAATCCAACATCAGCTGTCACCTTAGAGGCCACCTACTGTCCATCTACCCACATTTCGCTGACCAAGGCTTATTACTGCTCTCTACACTGGAATTTCCAGCTGCCGTTTAAAGTCCAACATGCTGCTCGACAGAGGTGTATATCAACTCTTCCCTCCAACAGTGAGTTTTCATGGAGATTAATGGATATTTATAGAGGACGGACCTGGTCTGGGGGCCACCGTAGAAATATTTTAGGTCATAGCTTACTCAAAATCTTGAACCGTCTATTAATGATTCACATGAAATGTATAAAACTACATTTTTAAAGCAATATTATAATGTAGTTAAGATCTTAGTTAAGAAACAAGAATACGGAATTTGTTTTAATGTTCCTATATTTTGTCTTTTTTGTTGCAATTTGCAAAATAAAAAAAACAAAAACAATTTAACGGTTTTTATTATCAGAGAATATTGTAAATATCGCTGATGAATTCTGTAGCAAAAATCGATTTAAAAAATATCTTAATAGGAAGGAAGAAGTGTTACAATTGTTAAAAATAAAAAAATTGGTATCCAATACTTTACTTTTATTGTTAAGTTACATTTGGAAAGGTAAAATAGATCACCAAAAAAATGTAAAAAGAAAAAACTTCTCTTCGTTTAGAAGTTTTAAAACAATGATTAGGCTAAGCTCAAATATATTTTTTCGATCAAATTACCAATAAAATAAAAAAATTGAATGATTTCCAAAGAGCAATAAGAAACAAAAGCTTAAAGATCTACTAAGACAAAGAGAAATGAAGCATAATTTCGTGGGAATTCACCAACTGGAATGAAATAAGAAGAAAAGCAATAGCAGAACAATCTCGGCTGGTACTTGACTCGTACTTTACCCAGTGGATTATAGAAGATAAAACCCACTTTTATTTTATCAGGATAGGACCTGATAAGACCCAGATATGTATAAAGGTAAAATATTTTGTTGACTCTTTGCTTCTATATCCACTGCATAATTGGGGTAAAAACAGAAACAATGAAAGCGATGATGTCTCCTGATTGATCCTTTAAATCTGTAGCAATAACGACGTTTCGTACTTCTTTTCATGTACCACTGCAACAGACATAAAGTTTTTCTAAGGATATCAGTTTTTATGTTTTCTCTTCGCCTCAGTGATAAAACAAAACACGTTGATTGTAGAACATGCGCTACGTGTGTGGACATGGTGTTCTAATATGAGTCAGATTACGAAAATGGTGTGTGGTAAATGCTAACGTACTTTAATACTGCTTTTAGGAACAAATGCCTGTTCAATCGGACTTGCCGATTTGTTAGCATATCTTAGTACATATTGAGAGCAGTAGAATGTTTTCGTTTGGAGCTATCTAAAGGTGTCTAAAGTTCAACTGATTGCCCAAATATATGAAGAAAATTCCAATATTTAAATTTAATGAAAAATAATAAATATCAGATTTTTTCTTAAACTCTACGTACTTTCTTTTTCCTGTTTAGCCTCCGGTAATTACCGTTCAGATAATACTTCAGAGGATGAATGATATGTATGAGTGTAAATGAAGTGTAGTCTTGTACAGTCTCAGTTCGACCATTCTTGAGATACGTGGTTAATTGACAACATCCAACCACCAATGAACACCAGTATCCACAATCTACTATTCAAATCCGTGTAAAAATAACTAACTTTATTAGGACTTGAACGCTGGAACTCTCGACTTCCAAATCAGCTAATTTTAGAAGACGTGTTCACCACTAGACCAAGCTGTTGGGTTAAACTCTACGTACTAATTTAAGGACTCCTTTCGAGAAAATTTCTTTATTTTTTCGGAAATGACATTTTGTATCGTATTCAGCTGATCAGAATAATGATGGTTAAAATTGTAATAACGTAATTTATTACTGGTAAATAAAACAGTCATATCAAAATTTTTCGGTTGCTCATAATGTTGGATATTGATGATTTGCGGTTAACAAAATTTAGCGGTCAATCATTACGCAAATGAGACCAGAAACCACGTGCGAGATATTTTTATTTACGAAAATATAAATTATAGTAATAGAAATAAGCAATAAAATAATGTGAACTAAAAAAATTTGCCTCTAAGTTAAATTTTACAAATTTAGGTTCAGTGAGTTTGAAGTTTAAAAAATAAGCAAAATTTGTTTTGTTTTTCATATAGCATAACAAGAATATTTTGCGATAAAAAAAAGAATTAATAAAATCGTTTGTATACTTTTATGTAGTACATCCATGTATTTATTTGTAAAGTCAAATACAGGTATCTTTATTTAACTATTAAAAAAGGCTAACTATTATAAGGCTACACGTGCGTCATAAGCAAACATAGCATGATATAGAACGTTATAATTAATGTGTATTACTATCTTTTGCGATAAATATTTATTTTTTTTATTATATTGCTTCTATATATTAATCTAAACGTAAATTAATATTAGAAAATTCTTTTTTAGATTTAAGTGATAATTATGGTCATTAACTTACAGAAATTTATTTAGATTGTATCTAATAATTATTATCAATTTATATAATCAAAAATTTATAATTGTAGGTTGTGGTTATAAAAGGTAATACAACTAGTTTAGATGTTTGTTAGGAATTTAATACTAAACAAGCAGTTTTACTTTAACGCCAGATTAGTAAATCCTAGGTGAACCACTCCGAAAAATATCTCTGTTTAAATTTAAAAATTCAGAACTAGAATTTTTGCAAACAGTAAATCTTATAAAATTTACATAACACACTCCTTAAAATACTAACTATTTTGGTGAAATTGGCGGAAATTCGAATTATATATTTACTTTTGTATAAATTCTAAATTTTCCGTTACTGGTCAAAATATTTTATTGCAGAGATGTACACCGGAAGTGAGGTGTACTGGCTGTGAAGCATAGAATTAATAGTGGCTCCGGCGCGGGATAGCCTCGACCAGGAGGGGTGGGACGCTACGGCGTCTCATCACCGATGAGTGGACGGACTCCTGGCGGAGCCATGGGGGGGAGTAAATAAGATATTAGTCCCGATAGAGGATCACTTCGGGGATTCTCCATTAGAAGCAAGGCGGAGGGAATGTAAGAACGTAGTTCCGGTGGGGGGTCCCTTGGTCACAAGGTGGGTGTCTTTCTCCTATAGGGTTGGACAAGGGGATTCCTTTGGAGTCCCTTCATTTGAGACATGGCGACAAATCAAAAGACCTTGAATTCTGCCGAGGTAGTTTGAGACGACGGCACCCCCCGGCGCTGTATTTATGCTGTAATTTCGGGTTTGGCTCTGGGGGGCGGAGTAAAAAAGAGAAAAAACTTACGAAAACAATGAAACAGACAATATTACGAAAGCAAGAAATTGTACAATATTAATTAAAAATATTATGGAACTAATGTAAACACTCACGGGAAAAATAATCATAAATAACTGTGAAATTTTCAGCGAAGTCGATTAAGTAGTTTTTGAGTTATTAGGGCACACACAAAACGAATATTGTCTTTTATTTATGTAGATAATATTGAGTAAAATAAAAATATTATTTATTAAAATATACAGCTACTAAAAATGGTTAAAAGACTTTTAAAACTTTATGGTTAAAACTTTTAGATAATTATCATTTAATAAACTTAAATATTATAATAAAATAAATACATTTACAACATCAAAACAGACAAAAAGTAATCTATATATCTCTTTAATCTATAATACTAACACGTATAAAACAATTTAATTACTCGTAATTATAACGAAAAATAAAAAAATAAAAAATTAGATAAAGCATTTAATAACAAATATTTATTTATAATAAAGCAGCAATTTATAAATTACATTACGGAAAGCAAAACAGGAAAACATCATAGGAAAAAGCATTGGAATGACAAACTGAGAAAAAAAGATGATATAAAAAATTGCTTTCAGAAACATTTACAAGCATACAAATATAATGAACATAAATCTAATAACATAACGCTTATCACATTAGAAATAATTGGAAAAGACAAACACTATCAGGAAGTTATCTAATGGGTATTAAATTATGCGAAAAAATTTACCATTTGAATAAAATATTCAGATACTGCTCAGTTGGCAGAATATGACCAAGATTAAATTGCAACAATGATCCATCTGCAAAAATCGTGTTAATAAATTTCATCAAAATTAGTTCATCCAGTCTGAAGTTAACGTAAAAAAACAGGCCAACACACACGCGTACATACACACATCCTTCCGAAATTTTTCAATGTAGATGGAAAACTTCAAGATCTAAAAATTCTGACATGTAAAATTTGACTCGATTATCATATTTTTTCCCTTATGTAGTGTATGGTATAGGTTGGGTCCATATAGTTGACTAAATATAGTCAAGAAAATAAAAACACAGCAACGAAATGATAATTAATAAAGAAGTAAAAAAGTAAATTGAACATGACGTCTAGATTAGGAAAATTTTTTTTCAGAATGTTTTATATTTATTGATTTAACATCATTCTACATCAAGCAGCCCAATAAAGATGACTTGCCATAGTGTATGATAATGTTTCCTGCGCTTGTGGCAGTCGTCGGACTTCAGTAAGTGCTTCACATGTATTGAGATGAATACTATTCATAAGATTTCCCGAGTTGCATAACCCACAGAAAGGGCTGTCAGCAACTCCATTTCTATATAGGTGAGCAGTCATGTCTAGAAATGATCCAGAAACAGGCTATGGTCACAATTCGCGGAAGATTGTGGGTAATTCTCGCACTAGGCAGCAATAACGAAGACCACTACTTGTCATTAGCGCTAGTCGCGTGCCTTTTTTTTGACTCTTCTGCTTTTTCTTCTGCTTTCTTCTGCTTTTTCTTTAAAAATCTTCATCGGATTTCTTTTTTCCTTATCTCCAGCTTAGCTATCTTCAACATTTCCACGTCGTTCATTTGTTTTATTTCTTCAAAACGGTCAGTGAGTGAGCTCAGCCGCCAAAAGAAATCCGGACGCCACCACTCTACACCTCTTCAAGAGATATGTTTGGTAACCCTGCAACTGAAAAAGATTGTTCATTATCAGTTGATGCGCCTTCTTCGGCTATTGCGTAGAAATTTATATCTTTATCTATCACTATTTATTTAAATTCTGTGAATTTTTCACTAGTTAGGCCATCTGCAATCCAGAAAAAAATTCTGAGCAATATGTTCTTATGGCTTTGAAAAGGCCGTTTACATGCATGGCCTGGCCAATGAGTTTTTTTCTGGGCTACTAAGGCATCCACTATCAGTGTTTAGCGTTATCCAGGGGGCAACACGAGGAGGTAACTGATTCCACCCCTCCGGATTAGGGAAATAACAGATTTAATTTAAATTATTTAACTTAAACTCCATTCAACATATAGTAATAATTAAAATATATCAGGGATATTCAGAAGGAAATGGAAATAATTTGGGAACTAATTCTAGACCTTGAAATAAGGGAAAAAGTTCATACAAACATATGTCCGAAAACCAATTGTTAACGAGTTACGGTTAATGAAAAATTTTACCCGGACTTCAGTTCCCCCGGTGAAATGAGGATATACAAAAATATTTAAGGCGTTATTTAAGGGATAAACTTGATGATTTTTTTAAAATGTTTTTGACCAGAAAAATCGAATAAAACATCTCAAAACTGTATCTCCTAAGTTTTCACGATATCCAACGTAAAAAGGAAAAATTCGGTGATGAAAACAGGTTGTTTTTAGGTTTGAAATACAATAACTTTCAAAAAAAAAACCAAATCAACTTTTATTATTAAAAACAAAACAGAACAGAACAAATTATGAATTTGTAAAAATTAGAAAATATTTTTTTAATACAACAAATTTACACCTTTGCAAAAATATGTTGGCAACACTAACTATATGCTTCGAAATTAATTTAAGTACTACTCATTCTTATCATAAAATTGTGATTACAGGTTAATAATAAAAATTAGGTGGTTTAGTTTTTTTATGACATAATTTTTATTGTGTTTAAATATTTTTGAGAATCAAGTTATGTTTTGTTTTTGTGTTTGTTTTATTCCAAACTGCGCCTACATTTTTCCAATAGGATTTGAATTTAGCAAAGTGAAATTCAGTTTTGAATTCTTTGCCTTAAAAATATGGAGATACTGTTGTAAAACCTGTTTTATTCGATTTTTTAGGTCAATAAACTTAAGAAACCATGTTTACCCCTTATATATGCCTTAAATTTTCAGTATGACCTCTTTTCACCAGGGGAACAGAAATCTGAGTGAAATTTTTCGCTTGCAGTAACTCGATAACAAAACGTTTTCTTACATATGTTAATATGAACGTTTTTCCTTATTTTAAGCTGTAGAATCAGTTGTCAAATTCCTTCCCTTTTCTTCTGAATTAGGTTGTATATTAAAATTATGACACATAAACAATAGCTCATTATCTGCAATAAATTATAACAGCAGAAGAATAGTTGATTTTATAGTTGCGACAGAAATCGTAAACTATCTATCACTTTTGTTAATATTTTGACTATATTTTTAATTTAATTTCCATAAAATGTTTTGATGAAGCAGAAATCTTGGTGAAAAAATGTTAAAAGTAGAGAATAAAATTAACCATTAAATTGAAAAATTGGAATGAGAAATTAAAAGAATGAAATGAAAATGAAAAAATAGCTCATTTTAACACTGTAATTAAAATAGAATGTTTATTTGTTTGTGAATCTATCACTTAATTCTAAATTAGATAAATAAGAATTGTTTAGAGAGAAGAATTATTAGGAAAATATTGGAACCACTAAAAATCAACGCAAGCTAGCAATTAGGAAATAATGATGAAGTTTATAAAAACGTAGCAAAAATGTCGAAAAAATGAACAAAAGAAAATTAATTTTTGGGCACTTATACAGAATGTATGACAACAGATTGGATCCAAGAAATAAAAAAAGATCAAGAAAAAAAAACATGAAAGAGGATGAAATAACAGAAAAAGATGTTTCGTTGGAAAGTGCGAAAAATAGAAGGATTCGAAGGTAGGAAAGATAAGAAAACTAGAACAAAGTGGTCCGAGGAAAGGAAAAAAAACGCATAACAAAAAAATAAAAGAATACTGGAAGATAAGAGAACTACAAAGGAAAAAGAAATGAAATTGTAACGTGATTCTTAGACGGTCATAATGAAAGAAGAACAAATGGAAAAATTACTTATAAATAATTTTATCAAACTCTGTACAAAAATAACTGAATTTTTTATGGAACAATGATAGCTTTAAATTAATACGAACAGAATAAAAATTATATTACTTGAATAGTTAACAAACACGCACACAGACACACAAACACAACTGAGCTTTAACAAAACCGTAGGTTTTTAAGATTACTTGTATCTTGAATATAATTCCCTCTCTGGTTCAGTAGAGTAGTATACAGTACTATTTTTCAGAAAAAGTAGAAAAAACCTAAATTAGTGAAGGTTTGAATTTGACGTCTTCTGCTTCCCCCTCGATAGAATCTATAAATTATGATTTCACAAATAACAATAGACTTCAGGAGCAACGTTTTTATAAACGAATATAAAGATTTTCCACAAATCTACATGTTTTTAGCTCAATTTAAGATTCTCCAAGAAAAACCAAAAAGATACATTCGAGTTGAAATAATACGTATTTTTTATTAACACAAAGGCAGTTTACAAAACAATAATTCTGAATTTAAAAAATGTAAGAACATGATGTAAAAAATACTAAAGGTCAGACATCAAATTATATTTAACCATTTGTTCGTTTATTAAATTTATTCTGTTTTCCAATAAAATGGTAACAATTTCTATACAATCCTCGATTACAGTTATGAACAGTTCGTTTCCCATCAAGTTGTATATTACTATTTAATAGTTGTTTGTTTTTAAGTGGATTCCTCTGTTGTTGACTAAAAAGTATATATATAGATATAGTATTTTTAAGTATTAATATTGCAATTTTGTGTTCTTTCTCCGCGTCAAAAATGACACTTTTCAAGGTCTAAGTTGAAATTTGACGTAAACAAGATCCAGTAATGAGAATTTACCCGCAGTTGATCTTAATAATGGAGGATTTATAAAAATAAAAATTCTTAGAAGTCACTTCTATTTCGTATTACAAATTATTACAAGCACTTTATTAATTAACCATATATTAGAAACCAAGAAACCAAATTTGAAAAAAAATGTACGCATTTGATTTATGATACTTAAAAAAATGAAGGCATAAGTTTACAATATACAATATTACTTTAATCTTGTAAATTTTATTAAATTAAATGAGAGTAGTCATTAATAGTATTTATAATTTAAATAAAAGAATATACTATTACTATGTTTCAGAATGATACTTTGTTTAACCGATTCAATTTGTAAACCACCTTTTAAAAATTAACATAGTGAATTAGATTATATAATAATATTCTTAAACAAAAATTGAACAGGACACATTTCGCTGGATGGATGCTCGTTATGTAGTTTTGTAGTTGTAGAGTTGTGGTTAAAGCAACAAAGATCTCAGAAAGCGAGAGTGACCGCCTGAGGCAGAACCGCTTAGCCTAGACCTTGAGACCAGAAGCAGCAGCAACTAGCAATCCTGCCAGCCGGCCGAGCAAGCACCCAGCAGCAGAAACACGACCAGTCAGTCGATGATGGAGAGGATGGATAGGGGATGTATGTAGGCTGTACCTTGTTCTACTGCACTCCACTCTATACCTATCCGCTCTTTATCTACAGTAAATAAATACTTCACTAACTCTCAGTTGTAGTAAAATCTAGCTACATAAATTATTCTTATGCACTTTTGTAAAATAAATTATTCTATAGATTGCCATATACACAGTTTAAGATTGGTATAAAATCTATTAATATTTATGGTTCTAAATTATTTATGATATTACATATTTATTTTAGATAAATTATTATAATTTTTTTTTTTGTCATCGCTCATTAGATGTAACTGTCCATTCCTTTCTGTTCTCACCTAATCTTTTAATCTTAACTTGTTTGTTACAGCTTACATCCTCAATTATATATATATATATATATATATATATATATATATATATATTTATATCCTTTCATCCCATTACACTTTTTATCCTTCATTGCTCACTTTCTATTACGTAGTTAACTAAATCTGGAAGTCTTAACACACTACTCAGCAGCCAGGTTTCTTTTTATAATAATCTCCAAGATAAATTTCACTTTCCTATAATTCTCTTAAAATTTCTAACCTAATTTTCAACATTTGAAAAGTTTTTATTTATTTTCTTTCGGCTTTTTAAATTTTATACCGTAAATTGCTAGGTTCCGAACAAATATTAAAATAAACTTTAATTCCTAAATTTATATGTATTATTTGATAATAGTTTTTCTCAAAGCCAGTTGTCAAAAAATGTTCTCTTTGCTTACACAATATTCTTTTAATAGTTTTTATGTTTTAATCTTGGTCTATGATTTATAATAGCAAAATGATTAAATGTGATGTTTATTACTTCAATTATTCATGTTATGTTAATTGATTTTGTTTTATTTGATATACGAGCATTAATGCGAAAGTATATGGTGGGTTCAGTCTATCCGTTAGCAACAGCATCACGTGAGAACCAACCGACCGATTGCTTTCAAATCTTCAGGATACAATCTTGGTATCCCAGGGAAAGTTTTAAGCCATAAACCGAGGCCATAACCTCCATGGGGATGAAGTTCTGAAGTATTCCTCGTCAAAGGTCTGTGTACTTTAATTACTACTATTCTGTCTTTTGTAATTTAGTTTCTTCTTCCGGTGTTTGTAAAGTCTGAATACCTTTTTTATTTATCAGAATTATATATAGTAAGAATTTATATTACGGCCATGGGGTTCCTGAGCGACTAGTGTACGAGGTCTGTAAATAAAGTAATAAGACAAATTATTTTTTGGCAGTCAAAGTGGCAACACTGTAAAGGTATAGTTTGGTATGGGTACATGAACAGCTGATTTAAACTAGATATTTTTATTTTTAGTCTATTGTTGCCACGTGAGTAAGTTTGTTGTAAACAAACTTTTCAAGAAACAAGTTTTTGTAGTGCATTACAAAAATAAGTGATACTAATTATGAGCAACGTTGTGCAATCAAGTTTTGTGTTAAACTCGGTGGAATAATACTGAAACTTTTTCAAAAATGAAAAGGGCGTATGGAGATGACGCTCTGTCACGAGCTCAAGATTTTAGGTGGTTCCCGGCCATTTTCAGATGGCCGGGAATCAGTTGCGGACAATCCACGCTCTGGAAGGCCGTTAACGTCAAAAGGTGACGACATTGTTGAGCGAATCAGAGTCTTGATACGGTACGACCGGCAATTAATTATTAGAATGACTGCAGAACAATTGAATTTGAACCGTATCACAGACCATCAAATTTTGGCAAACGAATTGGATATGAAAAAAGTTTGTGCAAAATTGGTCTCAAAAAACCTCGGTGTTGAACAGAAAAACAACAGGGTGGATGTGTGCCGCGATCTTCTAAGCCAAATTGAAAGTTATCCTGATTTTCTAAAAAATGTTATTGCTGGTAATGAATCTTGGATATTTTAATACGACCCGGAAACAAAACGCCGGAGCAAGGAACGGCACACTTCAAACTCACCACATCCAACAAAAAAAAAAAATGAGCAAATCAAAAATCAAGCTAATATTTTTCTTCGATATTAATGGCATTGTCTACAACGAGTTTTTTCCTACAGGAAAGACTGTTAATCAATATTTTTATCGAGAAATTCTTGAAAGACTTCGGAAAAGAGTTAGTTGGCCGCATGAGACCAGCCATCAAAGACAACTGGATGCTGCATCATGACAAAGCAACTTGTCACACTGCACTCTCAATTAATGAGTTTTTAGCGAAGAAAAACATTCCTGTAGTTCCTCAACACCTTATTCACCTGAAGAGTCCCTGCAACCTTTTCCTGTTCCCGATTAAAAAAAAAAAAAACACCTCAAAGGACACCATTTTGGAACAGTATAAAACATTTAAAAAAATGTAACCACCCATCTGAAGGATATTTCGGTATCTGAGTTCCAACACTGCTATGAAAAGTGGGAAAACCGTTTGAAGCGTAGCGTGGCTTCCCAAGGGAACTATTTCGAAGGTGATGAGTCTATGTATAAATTTATTGTAAATAAAAAGGTTTTCTGAACCAGTCTCGTTACTTTAAATAAAATAACAAGTGATAATTATAAGTGATACTAATTATGAGCAACGTTGTGCAATCAAGTTTTGTATTAAAGTAATAAATAATTGTTCAGACCTCGTATACACACACATATATATATATATAAATCTAGTGGAGCATGTGATCTGTTACTCTTTACGTAAAAATTACTTAATCGAGATTGAGTTGAAATTTTGTATGGACAGAGTTCTTATACCTGAAAAGAACTATTGCTGTTATGAAATGTTTCACGGTTTCAAGATGGTGGCCGTTTTAATTATTTGCGGTAACAACCAGATTATTTTCCTTGCCGATATTCAACTTTACTATGGCCAACCGTCAGTTAAACCGAATTTAGAGATCATTTACAGTATTTTAAATTAAATTTTCTACAAAAAATCTGTCTTTTTTTATATCTCTTTCGATAAAAGTATTTTTTAAAGGTGCGACGGTGTGCGACGCGACTGACTGTACCTACCCCCAGTTAGTTACTAAACTAAAAAAGAATAAATAAATAAAAAAAAAGAGAAATAAAGTAAGATTACCTCTTCGTGGTGTTTATCGGGTAGCGCTAACCGTACAAACTCCTATTTTCCGTACGAAGAATAGGTAACCAGCTATAACTATTTTTTAAGACGGGGCGGACTATTCTGAAACATGCATTCTTCAGATGACTCAAAGTTTCGAGTCCTGTGTTGACCAAACTATTGTTCCGAAAAAAATATAATACACTGATAGTCTTTATAAATTGAAGAGAATTTATTTGTTGTTTATCAGTATTATTCTCACAAGCATGCTGATCAGAAATACGGAAGCTGAGGCTGCTGGAATCTTCCTTCTTTTCTTACATCTCCCTTTGCGCCAGCTCCCTCATGCTCATATACGAGCCTTGAAGACAAAGTTCGTGTTCTATTTGAGGGGGATATATTCGGCTTATATTTGACTCTCGTACATACTGTTTAAAATGATATCTGTTATTTACATAAAGCCTAGTGCAATATTACAAACATAGGTATCTTTCATAATATTTCTTAAGCTATTCAGGTGCGTCAAATTTGATCAGTTCTGTAAATTAAAAAACAATTCCTAGTACTATAGTTATTTGTAAAGTGCGCTAGACGAAAATATAAGCTTAGCTGTGAGAGGAAGGTGCTTGTAATACACATTATACAACTCTATTCGTAAATGTATTCTACATCAACTAAGTATTTTTCATGAGTAATTGTTTATAGTAATAAATAGAACTAATAAATATAGTATTATATATATAAATATACTAATATATATATATATATATATATATATATATACTAATAAATATAGTATTATAAATATAGTAATAAATGGAGATAATTTTTTATGTTCAGCATTTTATTGTATCTAGTGAATAAGAAATAATTTTACCAATAATTTACTTAGTAATTTTACTATAGATTTATTTCATTTATATACTTTCACATATATTTTTTTAATAATATTAATGAAAAGCACTTATTCTAAAACTTATCGTTGCAATTGCAATTAATACATTAGTGCAAATTTATTATTTTCTTTAAAAATGTTGTGTTTTTGGTTTTCGTTTCTCGAAACAAAACATAAATTAATATTATTGTGAGGGAACGTCCACTCCTTCCTGCTAATACACACTTGATATCTACGTCATTTGACAGGCAAGCCCCTACGTGTGAATTCCTACTTGTGTGTTAGTGTATGCTACCATATAAGTGTAACTTTTGTTCGATACTCGCCCGTCTCGCGACCCTGTGTTGGTGTACATTGTGGAGATGTTAATGAAAATGGCATGTGTATGTGTCATTGTCATTGACCTATTCTGACCTACTCTCACCTAATCTAATAGGGTGGTTCCCGACGATGGGGGCCTCGACCCCCATCGGGAACCCCCCTGGATCTTGAGAACAAGCCGAAATTTTCTTTACCAACCCTCCCCTGGGGAGATACCCTTCCCGGTCCTAACGTACGTTTAAGTTGAGGGATGCATGCGCTTCTCCTCAACTTTGCCTAACTTGTTTGTGTTTTTGGCATAATAACAGGATCGGAGGGGAGGTACCCTCTGTAAAATCAACTTAAAATTCACTCCAGTGACAAAGGCAGTTGTACGTGTATAATCTGTAACTCCTTTTAGAGGAATGAGAATTTATTAACGTTTCTCTAGAAACAAAATTAATCTATTTTTATTTGTTTTTTTTTTTATTGTTGAGAAATTATTTAATAATTTTAATAATTCTGTGACTATAAATTCAGTGATTTCTTCCCCTATTCAAATTATTTTAATATTTGACTTCCATCAAAACTTTTAAGCCGTGCTGTCCTATAGTGGAAAAGATCCATATACGAGGGTTATTTTTTTTTCAAGATTCGATCGGTCACGAAATTAAAACCAAAGTGAAAATAAAAAATTTTTTATTTGTAACAAGTACTTACATAGTTACGTTATTTTTCTACATAGTCGCCACTCCGATTTAGACATTTGTCGTAGCGTTGTACCAACTTTCCAATACCCTTGACATAGAACGGAGCCGCCTGTGTTTTCAGCCATGTTTCTACGCTGTTCTGCAGCTCGATGTCTGTGCCAAAATGTTATCCTCCTAGCCAGTGATTCATGTGAGCAAAGAGATGAAAATCGGATGGAGCCAAGTCCGGGCTGTCTGGTGGGTGATACTTCCCAACGAAAACGCTGCAGAAGCTTCTTTGTTTCAGCTACATTGTGCGGCCGAGCATTGTCATGGAGAAAGACAATGCCTGATGACAACATTCCTCTCCGCTTATTCTGAATTGCCCTTCGTAGACGTTGAAGAGTCATGCAGTATGAGGCTGCAGTGATGGTCGTGCCACGTTTCATGAATTCCACCAAGAGAACTCCATTCCGGTCCCAGAACACAGTAGCCTTCTCCAACAGAAAGTTGGAGAAGGTTCGCTTGAATTTCTTTGGTTTACTGGGAGAATGAGAATGCATCCACTGTTGGGATTGTTTCGAAATGGACCCATGTCTCGTCCCCTGTGACAATTTTGTTCAAAAAATCTTCTCCTTCATTGTGGTAGCGCTGGAGAAACGTTAGGGAGGCGTCCATTCTCATTGTTTTGGGATGGTCGGACAGCATCTTGGGTACCGATCTCGCACACAATTTGAGGTACTGAAATCGCTCTTACTGTGGTGTAGAGAGCTGACCTTGAAATTTCAGGAAACGAATCACTCAATACAGAAATTGTGAACCGATGATTTTCTCGAATTACCTCATCCACTCGCTCAACGAGATAATCGGTTGACACTCGCTTCCTTCCCTGACCGCCTGCATTATGGACATCTGTACGTCCTGCACCATTGTCGTACTTTGCTGTCACTCGTTAAAGTTTCACCGTACACATTAATTATTTGTCGATGAATTTCAGTTGCATTACACCCCTCAGCCTGAAGAAATCGAATTACCTACCGTACGCAATCCACACTTGGCGGGAGATGCTATTGTTGTAGACATGTTTACGTGCTAGCTGTGTGTTCAGAACTAAACGAAGTGACGCGGCGTGATTGAAGACCATATAGAGACGCTGCGCAACACACATGAGCAAAGGTTCATCCGATTTTTGCGCAGGTTTTTATTTCGCGACAAATCGGACCTTGAAAAAAAAATTAAAGTACCCTCGTACTTTAATATTAAATAAAAAAATTATACCTCTTATTTCTTTCATTTTATTTGATGTTTTGTTTATTTTTTCTCTAAAAATTATACAATATAAAATAAACATTCATTCTTCCCGCGCAGAATTTTGGAAAATTTTATTTACTTGTAACAATATCAAATTATTGATTTTTTTTTAATAAAATTTTTTCACTTCTATGTATACATAGAAGGGGAAAAATAAGGTTTTAGGTGATCTGCCACGAATTAAAAGTCATTTCTGATAACAGGAGAAGCATTTGTAAGAATAACAAGCTACCCTTGCTAGACTTATAAGGAAAATGAGGTGTGCAGTGGTTTCCCGTTTCCTTTTTAACCAACCAAATGCACAGCACCAAGTGTAATATTTCATTATTTATAAGGTTCATATTGTTATTTTTCTTATCGCTACTTAATTTATCTGCATTGCTTCTCCAGTGAATATGTTTTTTTACGAAGGAGGGATTTTTCTTGTATTCATGAAAATTAGAACACTTTATACAAAATTATAACTTACAATTAAAATTGAATTAAGAGTGTCCTTTTTCAATTTCAAACTTCGTTGATGATGATAAACACTTTCTGTCGGGGTATTTGAACTAGGTAAAACGAGAAGAACTGAAATATTTCATTCCATTTTCATCAACGGGTATCTCATTATTGTTCAATTCCTGAAGTTTTTATTTATAAATGCTATTATACAGGAAAATCTATCCGCTACTACTTTAGATTTGACTGAGCTAATGTAATTCAGAGATTCTTTAACTTCCTTCCTTTAGTTTCTTAAAAAACGTTATCCATCGAATGACGTAGAAGCTTCATATCTATTAGTAATTAATACGTTTGTTGGGAATTTCGACGAAAAATCCTTTTTTATTAGCAAATAGGAACGCTAGTAAAATAAAAATTGATCTTCTGGACTTCTACACTATTAATGAATATATGGAATCACCTTATAGTCGTTACGTTTCAAGCAATCTGAGGAGCTGGTGAAGGAGAAAAAAGTTTCCTAAAATTGTACAGAAAATTCTCTTACATTTCGAATGCTATCGATGAAGATTTAGTAGATCAAGTTATATGGTTCTTTTTACGTTTGGAGATTTTTATGAAAACGCTGAAAGATAGGTGCAATAAATACTGAAAGATAGGTGGACAATTCAGCTGGTGTCGAACAAAGTTAAAAAGAGGAAGTTTTTCAGCGTATTAAAACACGCACGAGATCGGAGTAGTTGGAATCTTTTTAAGGAAGAGAGCCCACTCAGGAGAGTAAAATGTAAAAATACAAGTATCTACAATAGAGACTCAAGTAATTGCAATAATTTAGGTTCGAATTTGCGGTCGCATATCTATTCTATTATTATTATTAGTATTATTATTATTATGTTCAAAATATTAATGATTGTAGGTCTTTTTTTCTTAATTTAGATCTTTCCACACAAAACTTCTTGTCAAATGCTACTATTTTGTAAAGACCGTTTCAGTGTAAAAATATTTATTCTGAAAACTTTAATATTTTTTATTTCTCTTAAACTACATACCTTACACTGCTACTTCTTTATATAACCGCCACGTGAATTAAGACATTGATCGTAGCTATACACCAGCTTCAATATACCCTCGTCGTATTATTCTGCCGCCAGACCATTTATCCACTGATTAACAACATTTCTGAGTTCATCGTCACCCGCGAAAATTGTTTACCACTCAAAATGTCTTTAATTCCCCAAACAAAAATAATCAGAAGGAGCTAAGTAATGATAAACATTACACACCATACAACTGCACACGAAGTCTTCTATTTCGTAGTTCCAGAATCGATGTCCTCTCACTGCTTCTTTTAATAACTCAAATGTGATATACAACATAAAGGATTCTGCTATGAATCTAAGAATTCTACCCCGAAATAACAGACTGTAAGACTATAATAGAAATTCGGCTTTCGTTCTTGTCACGTATTTCTGAAACATTGACATTGTTGTACAGTAGCGAGCAAATTACATTGGTTTTACCCATCAGTGTTTAAAAAACGTGAATTTGAAGTTGTTCAATAGTTCTACTTTCCTCCGAAGGTCCCGGGTTCGAATCACGGTCAGGCATGGATGATGGAGAGCTTCCTCGGTTGATTCTTCATCGATGACCCAAGGAGGCATTTGTAGCTACTGAAGTTCTTGAGAACGTTGCTGGTGCTGATGGACTGGTCTGGGTGGTCTACTATCCCAGGGTGTGGAATCTTGGGCTAATTCAAAGATGTTGGAGGAAATGCCCTGGGCGGGGCCGATGATCCGGTCAGGCTCGCTGCGGGCGGGCCAGATAGTTACTGGTAGTAATGAGGTCGAGGACTTGGCTGATGGGACAGTACCAGTGGTTGGAATGAACATCGTGGTAGCAGTTGATTCTTCCGTCGGTGAGGAGCGGTTAAAAGCGGTCTCACGTATCGTGGAGTCCGCTAGGTTAGGATTGGCCGCAAATTATAGAGTTTGTTTTTATGGGCCTCAGGGGAAGATTGGGTAATACATTCATAAGGTGGCTGAATACTTGACTCGGAAGAGTTCCACTAAACTTCGTATGCATTATGATGGGTCTTCGTTAGAGGTTAAGGGGAGACGACCGCAGGCGAAGAAATCAGTGGGGCCCCAAATCAGTGAGACGATCATACTCGGACCTTCTCCGAACGGTTCGAGACACTGTGTCGTCTGCTGAGATGAACATCTTGTCGGCGCGTGTACGTCAGGGAGAGGACCTTCACATACGGGTTCAAGACACAGGAGATGAATTTACCATGTTAAGGAAACAAAATTGGACTACGTTGAAGGCACCATGGTCACGGCGGGTAAACTTACTCATTAAGGACGTTGACCCCCTTACTTCAGAGGAGGATTTGGTGCGTGAGATGCGCAAGACTGTGGGTGATTCGGTTACCATCAATGTTCTCTCCTAGAGGGCGTAATATGGCGAAACAAAAGTGAGGCAAAGGAGGCGGTCCCTCCTTTGCCGGCGACAGAATTATTGAAGGTTGGTCAAATTAAAGTAGGGTGGTTGTTTTGTCGGTGTCCAGGAGGTCCGACGAAGAACGTTGATATCGATGTTGGAGTATAGGGCACTGGGCGCGGACCTGCGGTGGTCCTGACAGAAGGGGACGATGTTTAAATTGTGGGGCTGAGGAGCATCTCCGTAAGGACTGTCCGACGGAGGCTAAGTTTTCGCACTGTAATGCCCGTGGGCATGCTCTTGGAGGCCGTCGCTGCAGGGTCGGCGCTTGAAAATTAATCCTGTTGTCTTCACTCTTGCGATGAATTTAGGGCTGGGACCAGGAGGAACGGGCCGCTTAGGTGTCCCACTCTCGATGATTGAACTGGGATTCTCTTGTGGCTTCGGATTTTTGGGGGTAAAGTAAGACCGTAGTCCCGGTGGGGGGACCCCACTGGGGTCCACTCATTAGAGGCATAGCATATCACCAAATTACAGAGTCCCGGTTGCCTGAGGGAAACATTAGTTCTCGGTAAGGCAGTTTGAGGCGAAGGCACCCCCTGGAGCTGTGTTACGGTTTACTTATGTGTCCGGCTCCAGGAAGAGGGAGATGATGCAGGGAAAAAAATGATGCACTCAAAAAAAAATAGTTTTAACTGGGGTATCTGAATAATATTTGATCTGCTAATAGTATAATGAAGGAGATAGCATACAGCGGCAGGAAATCGTACGTAGCAAGAAATCAGTTAGTTTAAACCAGTTGGTTTAGCAATCCATTCTTACTCTGCGGGTCAACTGAGCTTTCTAAACTTTAAAGAGTAATTACATATTTATTTACATTTAATCAAAGGTTTTTGTAACTTTAACTATATTTGAATATAAGTCCTGCAGAATCACCGAATAATAATAATAATAATAATAATAAATTATTATTATTATTAAAAAAATAATAATAATAAAAAAATAAATAATAATAATAATAATAATAATAATATTATTATTATTATTATTATTATTATTATTATTATTATTATTATTATTATTAATATTATTACAGTGAATAATCATTATAAGAATATTTTGGAAAGGATTAGAGAAAAATAAATTTTTAACTAAAACGTTACCAGTAGATTATTCGAGTCATAGAATTGCGTAGATCATAAGCAAGGTAAAAAATGTCTAGAATTATTATTATTATTCTTTTTTTATTATGTAAGGATGAGAGTAGGTGGGTTAAAACTATAATTAAGGAAAATTACGTAATAAGGTCTGGATTAGTAAAATGTAATAATATTTTAAGATTAAAAGATTAAAGTTGTTCGAAAACAGCAGAAAACTACAGCAGACAAAATATTTACGTTGTAAACGTATGAATCAGATCTGAGTTAAAATATAAAACAAACACTAAAATCAATGTTTAAAATTTATTAGATTTCTTAATTATAAATTGATAACAATTATAAAACAATTTATAAAAGGATTTGTATTAAACATATTTGAAGTTCGGATTTCTGATATGATTATATTCTAAACTCTACTCTAGTTAAAATAAATGTAAATGATATTAGCTTATGCAAAACATTTAAATATGGTACTGTTCTTTGCAAGCACTGAATTTTTAAGGTCCGTTTTTGTAAATATTTACCCTTTCGAGTCCAAGAAAACTTTTGCACCCGAAAATAAATACTTAAATATTATATGAAATCAATTTTAAATAACACTACGAACGAAATGTGTGAGAATAACTAAAGTTAATTTTTTCCTTCATATAATCCTTTCATTTAATTTTTTCCAGTTCTTTTGAAATATAAACTGGAAGTATTAAAAGATTATTCATTTATCCAGTATCACCCTCTAGTAGTTTAAAGTAAAATTCCTAAATACATTTTCGAAAATTATGTAGTTAGTCTCTGTGTCAAATTTTTAGTTTCTTTTTAATGTATAAGAAAAATCTTCAAGATTTTGGAAATCTGTGATTTTTCAGTTTCACATTTTTAGGAGTGATTAAAATAGAAGTCCAACTTTTTTCACATATTGGAAATAATTATCTTGCTTTTTTAATAATTGGATCTCAAAATGTAAGGTGGCTTTGAGATCCGCTTTTAATTTAATTCCATCTTTTCAAATATCTGGGGTTCGATCATATTTGTTCCGTTTAAATCAACTTTAAAGATAATTTAAACTTAAAGCCTGAGTCGTATTTTTTAAAAATACTGGAGGTATTATTTCTGCCAAATTAAATCTTTTATCAGGTTAACATTTGCTTTTAAGTTAAGAAGATGCACGGAGTTTCGGGAATACAACTTTAGTTCCATTTAATCATCTTAAGGTTAGTTTTTTAGGAGATTCCATAACTTAAAA
Source organism: Lycorma delicatula (assembly GCF_047948215.1). NCBI lineage: Eukaryota > Metazoa > Arthropoda > Insecta > Hemiptera > Fulgoridae > Lycorma > Lycorma delicatula. The sequence continues at coordinate 92,842,002 of NC_134460.1, forward strand.
ATAAATATTCCTACGCTGATTGTTATAATAAATTCACCTATAAATTTCAATATTGTATCTCTAAGAGTAAGATGAAAACTGGGTTGAAAGATGGATTTGCAACCTTTTACATCTCTTAAGTTAAAGTGAGTAAAGTCTTTCTAAGCGATTTTTTACCTAAGGGAAACTTAGTCAAACATGTCATTTTTTAATTATTAACAAACCCTTCTTGCTTTTGATCTTGCTTAAGACCTGCTTAGGAATAACCATTCTAAATTTCAACTATTTAGCTTTTTTTCAAGTCGGAAGATTAGTGGTATGTGAGTCAACAAGAGGCTTACCTATTTACATACGTTAGAGAGAATAGCTTTTCACTGAAAAATCCAAGCACAGATATTTAAAAAATAATATCATACCTGTTGAAGGGACAGAAGTCTGTTGAGTTGACTTAAAGGATAAAATTCGAGAAATTGAACAAGGAAATTAAACAAATTGAACTTGCCTTGTGGCAAGCCAGATGGGATGAGACAGAGGGTAGGCGTTATACATGTGACGCACTTTCTTTCCGACCATGGTGCTTTTAGGAACAGACTGCAGAAATTCGGTGTGGTTGATTCTAGGATTTGTTCTCAGTGTGGACAATCGGATGGCACCTACCATATTCTTTATGAGTGCTCGAAGTACGAGTTAATGCTCACGGAGGCCATCTGTCGGCTTGATCTTATCGGGTCGGCGTTGGATCTCTGTGTAAACTGGAGAAGTCAGGCCGGATGGGCTGTAGTGTAGCGTTTTATATCCTACTTGATAAAGGAAAGTATTGCTGGCGGGATCTAGAGTCATGCTTGGATTTCTCTTGTATCTGTTTCTATTGATTTTTTTAAATAAATTATGTTTGTTGTTTTTGTCTCTTTTTTTGAACATCATTGTTTTATCTCCCCCGGAGCTGGATCCGCAATTAAGCATTTACTCGGCTCCAGGGGATGCCATCACCTTAAACTACCTCGTCGGGAACTAAAGTTTCCCCCAGGTAGCCGGGACCCGGTCTTTTTAATTATACGCCATGCCTCTAATGAGGGGACCTCAAGGGATCGTTCCACCAGGAATCCGGTCTTGATGCCACACCTCGAATAGGGAATCCCAAAGGGATCCCCCACCGGGACTACGTTCCTATTTTGCTCTCTTATGTTGAAGACACAAGGGAGTCCCTGTCCAATCAACGAGAGCGGTACACTTAAGCTGCTCACCTCCTGGACGGGACTGTCCCAACCTTAGGTCCTCCACAAGCGAAGGCGACGGGACTCATATTTTGCTGCTGGCCCTGCAGCCCCGACCCCCAAGTGAATACCCGCGAGTGTTGCAGAGCGAAAATTTAGCTTCCGTTTGGCAGTCCTTCCCGAGGTACCACTCAGCTCCATAATTAAAACAAAACCTCTTTTGTCGGGACCGCTGCAGGACCCTGTCCGGTGTCGTATGCCCTAGCACCAATAGTATCGTTCCTCGGCGGACCTCCTCGAAAACCGACAAGATACCCATCATGCACGAAGTCGGCCAACCTTTATCAGTTCCTCGGGCAGTAGTGGCGTGACCGCCACCTTAGTTTCCCCAGACGACAGCCTCAGGGAGAGGACATCATAATGACTGAATCCCCAGCAGTCTTCCTCATGTCACGTAACAACTCCTCCTCCGAGGTAAGAGCGCCGATGTCCTTTATAAGCAAATGAGCCCACCGAACGACCCTAGTAGCTGTGACAGTGGTATCTTCCACCTTGTCCAGTATTTGTTGTCTCAACTTGACAGCTACGTCACCATTTTCCTGAACTCGTATGTGGAGGTCCTCTCTCAGATCCCTACTTGCCAACAGAATGTTGGCCTCTCCTGGCGACACGGTATCCTTCACTGTCCGGAGAAGACCCGCGTACGTCCCGCCACCTTCACCACGACTGTCGTGATTGGGGTCCCACCGCCTTCCTCACCGGGACCCGACTCCCCGTAACAACCAATAATCACGTCTATGTGTACCCGGACGTAGTAGAATTCCTCCGAGCCATATACTCGGCTACCTTATGGTGGTGGAGTGGATTCCACCCTCCCTTGAGGACCATAAAAACAAACGTTGTGGTTCTCGGCCAGAACCAGCCGAGCTGACTCCACCATACTGGTAACCGACCGTTCCTCTCTCACAGAGGAGTCCACTGTCACCACAAAGTTCATTCCACCAACGTTCACCGCCCCGCCAGCGAGGTCCATGGCACGGGTGCCGCCGACCACCACTTGGCTCACTCTGAGCCCGACCGAAGCGTAGACCCCGCCCAGGGTATCTCCTCCAGCAACCTCGAGTTTGTCTAACAAACTGCATCCCGTGCAAGATCGATCACTCATGTCAATCCGTCAATTCCAGTTACGCTCTCAAGAACTTCAATGGACGTAAACACCTCCTTAGGCCACCGTTGGTGTCTTTGTTTTGTTTTATTTCAATGTTACTGTGTTGTTATTGTTCCGTGTAATATTTTTATGTTTCGTGTTGTGTGTTAAACTCACTTTTACCTTTTACGGGTGGGTAGTTCAGTTCCTTTGTTTAGTTAAGTCCTTTCACTCTTACTTAAGACTCGGTAAGATGCTTTTTGTTTTGAGTTCATTAAATAGTAGAACTCCGATGGGAATGTGACTCGTGACATTCGTATCGGTGGCATTCTGGCCGAGGCGGACTGGAATATATCAAAAGCCGAGGTTTCAAAGATGACCTCCGGTAAAGCCCTAAGAACTAAGAACAGAGGGGGTGTTGAAGGGTGTCTTCCCCTACGGGGGTCAGGATGTTGAAGAGACATAATGACTTACGAATCTAAATCAGGATTTTTTAAGTTCATTTTTCGCTGAAGTTTAATTGATCTTGGATGAAATCTTTACTTCGAATTTATTTTGCAATGGACTCAGAATGTTCAAGATAGGACGTAACTAAAATCTTCTCAATGAATTCCTTTGAAATATCTAAAATATTTTTTTAAATTATATTCAAATGAACGCCTGATTTTAGAATCCAAAATGATGTTTAAAAACTGCAATTAAATTAATTAAATAGATTTTTGTTACATACAAATTAGTGAAATTGTAGCCCCAATCAGTGAAATCAGCTCCAATCTGTTACCAACTAAAATTCAACTATCAGGTTAGCATAAACGAAACGTTATATTTATATTAACCTGGAAGATTTTTAATCTTCCACTCTTATAAAACTGTTAAGGAAATAAAGGGCGTGAATCACGGTGAACACATTTCGTTATGTTGAAAAATTACTAAAAACGTAATGTTTATCGATTAATAAAATTAATATCACAAAAGTAAAACTTTGCATTTTTTTTATTTATGACTTGAATAAAAGCTCCTTTATAGATATAGAATACTGTGTTAATTGCAGTTTTAATTGATGACAAAAAATGCACTTAATTCCTTTCGTTTTCCAACAAGATTGCTTATATAATAGAAAATGAATAGAATCCTGTTTGAAATGTTAAAATCCATCACATCAGTATTTCAACAGAAAAATATACTTTTACTCTAGAATCCTACATTCCGACAAAACTTGACGTTTAATAAAAGTTTTGCTCGTATTAGTTTCTTGTTTTTCAAAAAGATAATTTTGTCTTAAAAAAAATCCTAAAAAATTACTCCCAAAGTAAAAAATCTGATGTGAACACCCCATGACTTCCTTGTACGCCTATTCAATTACATATACACATTTTTTTACAACCAGAGATTAATAATTATTAAAAAATTATATATTTAAATTAAAAAAAAGGAAATGACATCGGATTCGAACCTACATGCCTTTCCCTTGTACGAGCCAAATATTTAATTAATTAAAATTTTATTTGGCTATAACTTTAGAACCAATGAAAATAAGTACCATTTATGATAGATATATCGTTGAAAAGCTCTCAATGGATGCTGATTACTGCAGTTAAGAAAAAGTCCAAAATCCAATTTTTTGGCTTTTGGGCTTTTTTGGACAGTTTTGGTATAGCCGATTGCAATAAAAAGGGGAGGTGATAACTAGATGTTAATACAGTCCTAAATCCAATATGCGAGATACATACGTACATATACGTCTCGTATGTGTGTGAGATACGTACGTACAGACGTCACAAGTCAATTAGTCAAAGTGGATTCAGGGATAGTCAAAATTGATATTTCCGTTGAAATCCAAAAACTGAAATTTTTCGCGATCATAATACTTTACTTCGTACAAGGACGTAAAAGTAACGGTTTATAGTCAAAATTTTCAACTCTTTCCAAGTTTGGTGAGTTTCGTTCAAAGTTAGCAAAGTTTATATGTATAATGAATTAATTCCATTAAATTTTGAATTTGGCAAAAACTTTCCATTAAAAGTGTAAATAATTAGAACGTTACTGTTTATATGACCACCACTTCTAACTCGAACATTTTTCGAACGACCGACTACGTTTCATTTTATGTTATATTTGTATTTAAATAACAGTAGATGTTACAATTAGTTGCATGTAGATTATAATTATTATAGTATTATACAGAACATTACAATTTTAAAGTACTACCAGAATAATCGGTATAATTTTTAACTAAACTGGTTTTCTTGGAAGTAATAAATCTATTTTTTTCCATTTTCCTAATAATTTTCATACATTTATGTATTTTTTAATACTTTTTGGTAATAATTATATATAGCTGAGACTGTACAGGACTACACTTTATTTACATTCATAGATATCATCCTCTGAAGTAATATCTTACGGTGATTCCGGAGGCTAAACAGAAAAAGAAAGTAATAATTGTATATTTAATAACTAGCCGGTCAGGGCTCGACCCCTAGACTCCCAATGCGTTCGTTATTCTCATGGTTGTGAGAAACTTTTGCATTTATGAGCTAGTACTACCCCTAGGCGGTGATCTCTATCCTGTTTGGTTTCTTGATCTCATAAAACACAGCTACAATTAGCCGATCGTTCTAGATTCGATCTGATCTCGTCTTAGGGAGCATAATGAAAAAGATTGAAAAATTACATGAAAGGAAAAACAAAATGAATAATGAAAGGGAATGGTACGAACAAAAAAAAAATAATAATAATAATAATAAAAGAGAAGAGGAAACAACGAAGGAAGTATACAGACTTTAAAAATACTTGAATAAAGCTAAATCACAAAAAACAGAATACTAGAAACTACAGTAGTGTAAATATTTAAATATTCTACAGATATATTCATTAAAGAAAAAAGAATTAGTCATTTTACTTCATTATATTTCTGTTGAAATATAACGGAGTAAAAGGATTTTTTTTTCTTTACTGAACATTTTTAATTCATAACTTCAACACCAAGGGGACTGGGGCCTCGATTTATGGCTTAAAACCTTTCTTGGGATAACATGAATGTATCCTAAAAATTTGAAAGCAATTGGTTGGTTGGTTCTCGCGTAATGTTTGAATAAACAAACAAACAAGCAGTCAAACTTTCACATTTATATTTATAAAATAAATTGTATTAATTTTTAAAAAGGTATATATTCATGACGTATCAACTAAAATAAGTAAAAATTTATGTCACGGCAAAAGTGATGTTGTATAACAAATAAGACCCAAGAATCGAAATGAATTCATTAAGTATTTTTTATTTCTTGAATTCTAGTAAGCTGATATTTTTATATTTGGCGCGTACGCTTGTATTTAACTATGAAAACAGCTTACTTACGGAGCTTACTATGAAAACAGCTTAGACGAGGGAGTTATCAACACTGCGCTTGCGCATCGTCGCCGCGTCGCTGTATTTACGGACATGTTTCAACAGGTTCGAAACACATCTACGCGCTGTTCATAGTAGGTATACTGTAAAGGGAATATATACTTGTTTGTGCACTAAATATCGTCATTATGTAATCGCCTATTGTTTTTTTAATGCCTGAAGAATGAAATGAATTTTATAATAGTTTATTATCAGGTAAAACGTTTCATTTATTAATATCATTAATTATTGTAGTATTTTATTCTTTTATTTTTATCTTTTTTGTAACGTTAAGAATTCGTATCCGTACTTATTTAGCTTCTCGATATCTAATAAGTGGCATCATTTTTTACAGCTAATGTGATGTCATTCTTCAATAAGAGCAGGTGTCACGAGTTAAATATTTAATATAAATATTAATAATTTAATAAATATTAATAATTCTTAATGTTGACTTTAAAAAGTCAACATTAAGAATTATTCTAATTTATGAAATAATTATCTGTGTTTCTTGATTAGCAGTAGAGAAATTTTGGTAACTTTGTATTTGACGTAGCAAAAAAGTCTTAATCAAAATGTAAAGACGATACGTCAAAATGTACGAAATAGAGGTTAAATTAAAATAAATAGGTAAAAAAAATAATTTACTGTAAAAAGGTGTTGATGGTTTTATCTGTTATTAGTTCAATAGTGGATCCGGCAATGCTTCGCTATTGCCAGAATGTTTATAAGTTCAAACCTCACCAATCTCACTGCGATATAAATCATAAAAAACCGTACAAATAAATAACCTTTTTTGGTCTTTTTTGGGAGGGGGAGGTTTTACGTAGGAGGAGCCCAAAAAATTTGCTCGCAGATACCACAAAGCGACCGAATGAGGTTATGTGGAATGTACATGGACCCTTATATCATCTGTCTAAGAGCCCTGCGATGAGTAATGCTTGACAATCGTTTATATCGATTGTCATTGGCTATATCGAACATTGTCTGTCAGTATCGACTTCCTCAGACAGTTATTATATGATTAAATATAATGGAACTAATAACATGAAAACACTCCCGGGAAAAATAATAAATTGTGAAATTTTCAGAGAAATCAGTTAAATGAAAATTCTGAGGTAAAAATCTATGATATAGTTATTAGCCAGTATACAATCCAGATAGCCTTATCTCACGCTCTATAATTGTTAGTAAATGTCATTTCTTTACTTTTTTCTTCTTACTTTTTATGAAGACGCAGATTTCTCACCTTCTGGATTTTTTGTGAACGTCATTTATTTCTAGGATAAGCCGTGTTTTAACTAGAAAGTAAAATAATTAAATTAAAAAAACGTAAAAGATATTAAAAATTACTCTTTTTAAAAAAATGGGTTTTCTTGGGTATACGAACACCACTGTTAGCTCCTGCATTTCTCATTGAAGACTTCACTTTACCATACATTGTTTATGTTTTAATAGCATTTTAATATATTTTTATCTATTCTAAGAAATATTGTATCCATCTTTGAGCCGCAACAAGAAAGAATCCGGTATAACCAGAAATCAGCTAAATTCTAAGTAAATTTTGTGGCAACAGAATTACAAGGGGCAAGATTTGTTTTTACAAATTCTGTGGGACATTACAATCTTTTAGTAATCAAAATTATTGATATAATTTTTTTCTAAATTTGTTTTCTTTTAAATTAAAGTTTTTGTTCATTTTCTTAATAATTTTCACGTATTTATATTTTTCTTGTTCATTTGTAAAAATACGTAACACGGTAACTAAGAAGTTATTTTGTACAGAGTTATCATAAAAGAATGGTGCGGTTTTGAACATGGTCTAAATTAAAACAGAATTATTTACAGTTTATGTTTTTTATTTTTCAAATTTGTCGTCTCAAACATTTTTTTACATAATTAATAAATAAATTTCAATATGTGCGCCCTTAGTCGCTCGACAAATGTCCAAACGATACTCAACTTCTCTCCAAACATTAGTTAACATTTCTTCGTTAATGGCTGTCATTGTTTCATTAATCCTGTTTTTTAAGTGGTTTAGGTCGTGAATTTTTTGTGTATAAACAACGCTTTTGATGTACCCCCCAAGAAAAAATCGCAAGGTGTCAGGTCTGAACTCCTTGGAGGCCAAAGTACGGGTCCTTGCCGGCCTATCCATCGATCTCCAAATTTTTCGTTCAAAGCGTCCGTGACCAATGCCTTGAAGTGCGGGGGAACACCATCTTGTTGGAAATGAAGTTGATGAATGTTTTCAAGTTCATCCGGTTGAGGAAAGCAATAATCGAATAACATGTCAAGATATACAACTTCATTAGTTGTTTTTTCAGCAAAGAAGAAAGGCCCTATTACTCGATTTTTCATCGCACCACACCAAACATTAACTTTAGGCGAATTGCGTTGTTTCTCAATAATCGCGTGTGGGTTTTCAGAGCCCCATAATCATGAATTGTGTCTGTTAACACATCCATTCACATGGAATGTAGCTTCGTCTGTAAAAATTATATCGTCTAAAAATGATTCGTTTTCACTTATTCTGTCCAACATTTCAACAGCGAAATTGTAACGTTTTACACCATCATCGGGTTTCAATTCCTGCAGTATCTGGATTTTATAAGCTTATATGTAAAACTTTGTGAACTGTTGATTTTGGAATACCTAATTCGACGCTTCGACGGGGGATGGACTTCCCAGGACTTCTAATTGCTAATTGTCTAATTAGTTCAACCGTTTCGTCTGGTACACCTGGTCTGCCGGTTGATTTCTGTTTCTTAACCGATCCAGTTTCTTCGAATTGTTTGAACCAACGTGTTATGTTATTTTTGTGTGGTGGATCTCTTCCGAATTCACGTCGAAACGCACGTTGAACTAAAATTACGGATTTTAATTCAGCCATCAATAAAACACACTTTGCTTTGTCTTTATCCGAGAACATAGTAACTCACTAAACTCACCGCAACGACAATACAAGAACTGACGTTGTGGTTATAACTGCTGATAAACAAACTTTTGGGTTGGAGGCTTTCAGGGATACCAATATAACATCTAGAAATTTCCTTACAATCTTCTTATGAATTACTGAAACCGCACCATTCTTTTATGATAACGCTGTATATATATGACGTATCAACTTCAGTAAGTGTAAATCTAAGCCACTCAGAAGTGGTAATTATATAAGAATTATTAAAACCCTCATTCTCAGGTATTGAACTTTGCCCCGTTACGATCAGCCAGACTGCTACAAGATATTGATTAAATATTTTTCTGCTGATCTCTCTATCGATACTTATTCGGTCCAAACGTCTTTTTCCCCCTGGCTTTTAGTGATAAAATCATATAAGCAGTCGTTCAGTGTTCATTCTACCTAAGATAATCTTCACGAAGAGTTTTGGTTTCTTTAATTTGATTTAAACATCGACCTCATTTTCAATATCAGAGTCTCTCATCCTATTATTCATAGTATATCCAGCAACATATCTAATGAAGCGTACTTCCGACGTTTGGATAAGCTTTTTATTTTTACTTTCCCTTCTAGATAGCGCTATAGTAGAGCTATAGCTCTAGAAGGGAAAGTATTGAAATCGGTCCAATTTGGGCATACGCGGTTTTCACCGGTCTTGACGTTTTGATACCTAAAGAACCCAAAAA